>NW_021604564.1:29904394-30032474 GCF_004785775.1 Grammomys surdaster | reverse complement strand
CAGACACAGAGTTGGTCTGCTCCTGTCCTGTGGAGATACTGACTCCTGAGTCATCCTAAAGGAGCCACTGCATTCAGAGCAGCCGAGAAGCCACTGTACTCAGAGCAGCTGACACTGAGTTGATCTACTCCTGTCCTGTGGAGATACTGACTCCTGAGTCATCCTAGAGGAGCCACTGCACTCAGAGCAGCCGAGGAGTCACTGCACTCAGAGCAGCAGACACCAAGATTAGGATTATAAGAATACAGAGACATCTGGACTCTCAGGAGCTCTACAACAAGCAAGATAACTGGAAATACAGACTCCAGTCTTACACAGTGAGGGCAGGCAACACTAGAGTTAACCAGATGGCGAAAGGCAAGCGCAAGAACATAAGCAACAGAAACCAAAGTTTCTTGGCATCATCAGTACCCAGTTCTCCCAATATAGCAAGCCCTGAACCCCCCCCATCACACCTGAAAAGCAGGATTCAGAATTAAAATCACTTCTCATGGTGATGATAGAGGATTATAAGAAGAAATTAAGTAACTCCCTTAAAGAAATACAGGAGAGTACAAGTAAACAGATAGAAGTCCTTAAAGAGGAATCACAGAAATCCCTTAAAGAATTGCAAGAAAACACAAAGAAGGAATTAAACAAAAACATTCAGGATCTGAAAATGGAAATAGAAACAATAAAGAAAGCTCAAAGGGAGACAACCATGGAAATAGAAAACTTAAGAAAGAGATCAGGAGTCATAGACGCAAGCATCACCAACCGAATACAAGAGATAGAAGAGAGAATCTCAAATGCAGAAGATACGGTAGAAAATATTGACACAGTTGTGAAAGAAAATGCAAAATGCAAAAAACTCCTAACTCAAAACATCCAGGAAATCCAGGACACAATGAGAAGACCAAACCTAAGGATAATGGGTATAGATGAGAATGAAGAGTCCCAACTTAAAGGGACAGTAAATACCTTCAACAAAATTATTGAGGAGAACTTCCCTAACCTAAAGAACAAGATGCCCATAAACATACAAGAAGCCTACAGAACACCAAATAGACTAGACCAGAAAAGAAATACCTCCCGTCACATAATAATCAAAACATCAGATGCACAAAACAAAGAAAAAATACTAAAAGCAGTAAGGGAAAAAGGTCAAGTAACATACAAAGGCAGACCTATAAGAATTACACCAGACTTCTCACCAGAGACTATAAAAGCCAGAAGAGCCTGGACGGACATCATACAGACCCTAAGAGAACATAATTGCCAGCCAAGATTACTATACCCAGCAAAACTCTCAATCACTATAGATGGTGAAACCAAGATATTCCATGACAAAACCAAATTTGCACAATATCTTCCCACAAACCCAGCACTTCAAAGTATAATTGATGGAAAACGCCAACACAAGGAGGGAAACTACAACCTAGAAAAAGCAAGGAAGTAATCTTCCAACAACCCCAAAAGAAGATAACTATACAAACATAACTTTACATCTAATAACAAAAATAACAGGAAGCCACAATCATTTTTCCTTAATATCTCTTAACATCAATGGTCTCAATTCCCCAATAAAAATACGAAGACTATCAGACTGGATACACAAACAAGACCCAGAATTTTGCTGCATACAAGAAACGCACCTCAGTGACAAAGACAGACACTACCTCAGAATAAAAGGGTGGAAAACAATTTTCCAAGCCAATGGTCTGAAGAAACAAGCTGGAGTAGCCATTCTAATATCAAATAAAATTGACTTTCATCCAAAATTAATCAAAAAAGATAAGGAAGGACACTTCATACTCATCAAAGGAAAAATCTACCAAGGTGAACTCTCAATTCTGAACATCTATGCTCCAAATGCAAGGGCACCTACATACATAAAAGAAACTTTACTAAAGCTCAAAACACACATTACACCTCACACAATAATAGTGGGGGATTTCAACACCCCACTGTCAGCAATGGACAGATCATGGAAACAGAAACTAAACAGAGACACTTTGAAATTAACAGAAGTTATGAACCAAATGGACTTAACAGACATCTATAGAACATTTCATCCTAAAATAAAAGAATATACCTTTTTCTCAGCACCTCATGGTACCTTCTCCAAAATAGACCATATAATTGGTCACAAAACAAGCCTCTACAGATACAAAAAGATTGAAATAATCCCTTGCATCTTATCAGATCACCACAGACTAAGACTGGTCTTTAATAATGACAAAACCAATGGAAAACCCACGTGCACATGGAAACTGAACAACTCTCTACTCAATGATGACTTGGTCAAGGAAGAAATAAAGAAAGAAATAAAAGACTTTTTAGAATTCAATGAAAATGAGGACACATCATACCAAAACTTGTGGGACTCCATGAAGGCAGTGATAAGAGGAAAAGTCATCGCTCTAAGTGCCTACAAAAAGAAACTGGAAAGAGCACACAGTAACAAGTTGACTGCATAACTAAAAGCTCTAGAACAAAAAGAAGCAAATACACCCAGGAGGAGTAGAAGGCAGGAAATAATCAAACTCAGGGCTGAAATCAACCAAATAGAAACAGAAAGAACAATACAAAATATCAATAAAACCAGGAGTTGGTTCTTTGAGAAAATCGACAAGATAGATAAACCCTTAGCCAGATTAACCAGAGGGCACAGAGACAGTATCCAAATTAATAAAATCAGAACTGAAAAGGGAGACATAACAACAGAAACTGAAGAAATTCAAAAAATCATCAGATCCTACTACAAAGGCCTATACTCAACAAAACTGGAAAACCTGGATGAAATGGACAATTTCCTAGACAGATACCAGGTACCGAAGTTAAACCAGGAGCAGATAAACCATCTAAATAGTCCCATAACCCCTCAGGAAATAGCAGCAGTCATCAAAAGCCTCCCCACTAAAAAAAGCCCAGGACCAGATGGTTTTAGTGCTGAATTCTATCAGACCTTCAAGGAAGACCTAATACCAATTCTCTTCAAACTATTCCACAAAATAGAGACAGAAGGAACACTACCCAATTCGTTCTATGAAGCTACAATTACACTCATACCCAAACCCCACAAGGACCCGACAAAGAAAGAGAACTTCAGACCAATCTCCCTTATGAACATCGATGCAAAAATACTCAATAAAATTCTAGCAAACCGAATCCAAGACCACATCAAAACAATCATCCATCATGATCAAGTAGGTTTTATCCGAGGAATGCAGGGATGGTTCAATATTCGGAAATCCATCAAGGTAATCCACTATATAAACAAACTTAAAGAAAAAAACCACATGATCATCTCACTAGATGCTGAGAAAGCATTTGACAAAATTCAACATCCCTTCATGATAAAAGTCTTGGAAAGATCAGGAATTCAAGGCCCCTACCTAAACATAGTAAAAGCAATTTACAGCAAACCAGTAGCCAACATCAAGCTAAATGGAGAGAAACTTGAAGCAATCCTACTAAGATCAGGGACTAGACAAGGCTGCCCACTCTCCCCTTACCTATTCAATATAGTACTGGAAGTCCTAGCCAGAGCAATTAGACAACAAAAAGAAGTCAAAGGGATACAAATAGGAAAGGAAGAAGTCAAAATATCACTATTTGCAGATGATATGATAGTATACTTAAGTGACCCCCAAACTTCCACCAGAGAACTCCTAAACCTGATAAACAACTTCAGCAAAGTGGTTGGTTATAAAATCAACTCAAACAAATCAGTAACCTTCCTCTACATGAAAGATAAACAGACTGAAAAAGAAATTAGGGAAATGACACCCTTCACAATAGTTGCAAAGAATATGAAATACCTTAGTGTGAATCTAACCAAGCAAGTGAAAGGCCTGTACGACAAGAACTTCAAATCCCTGAAGAAAGAAATCGAAGAAGATCTCAGAAGATGGAAAGATCTCCCATGCTCATGGATTGGCAGGATTAATATAATAAAAATGGTCATCTTGCCAAAAGCAATCTACAGATTCAATGCAATTCCCATTAAAATCCCAACTCAATTCTTCACAGAGTTAGAAAAGGAAATTCTCAAATTCATATGGAATAACAAAAAACCCAGGATAGCGAAAACTATTCTCAACAATAAAAGAACTTCTGGAGGAATCACCATTCCTGACCTCAAGCTGTACTACAGAGCAATAGTGATAAAAACTACCTGGTATTGGAACAGAGACAGGCAGGAAGATCAATGGAATAGAATTGAAGACCCAGAAATGAACCCACACTCCTATGGTCACTTGATCTTTGACAAAGGAGCTAAAACTGTCCAGTGGAAAAAGGACAGCATTTTCAACAAATGGTGCTGGTTCAACTGGAGGACAACATGTAGAAGAATGAAAATTGATCCATTCTTATCTCCTTGTACAAAGCTCAAGTCTAAGTGGAAAAAGGACCTCCACATAAAACCAGATACACTGAAACTAATAGAAGAGAAGGTGGGAAGACCCTCGAATACTTGGGCACAGGGGAAAAGTTCCTGAACGGAACACCAATGGCATATGCTCTAAGATCAAGAATTGACAAATGGGACTTCATAAAATTGCAAAGTTTCTGTAAGGCAAAGGACACTGTCAATAGGACAAAACGACAACCAACAAATTGGGAAAAGATCTTTACCAATCCTACATCTGATAGAGTGCTAATATCCAATATATACAAAGAACTCAAGAAAGTAGACTCCAGACAACCAAATTACCCTAGTAAAAAATGGGGTATAGAGCTTAACAAAGAATTTTCAATGGAAGAAACTCGAATGGCCGAGAAGCACCTAAAGAAATGTTCAGTGTCCTTAGTCATCAGGGAAATGCAAATCAAAACAACTCTGAGATTCCATCTCACACCAGTCAGAATGGCTAAGATTAAGAACTCAGGTGATAGTAGATGCTGGCGAGGGTGTGGAGAAAAAGGAACACTCCTCCATTGTTGGTGGGACTGCAAGATGATGTAACCACTTTGGAAATCAGTCTGGCGGTTCCTCAGAAAATTGGACATAGCATTACCTGAGGATCCAGCTATACCCCTCCTAGGCATATACCCAGAATATGCTCGAACATATAACAAGGACATATGCTCAACTATGTTCATAGCAGCCTTATTTATAATAACCAGGAGCTGGAAAGAACCCAGATGTACTTCAACTGAGGAATGGATTCAAAAAATGTGGTATAGTTACACAATGGAGTATTACTCAGCTATTAAAAACAATGAATTCGAGAGGTTCCTAGGTAAATGGATGGAACTAGAAATCATCATCCTGAGTGAAGTAAGACAATCACAAAAGAACACACATGGTATTCACTCACTGATTATTGGATATTAGCCCAGAACCTTGAAATGCCCAAGATGCAACTCACAGGCCACATGAAGCTCATAAAAAAGGAAGACCAAGTGGGGGTGATTCAGTTCTTCTTAGAATGAGCAACAAAATACTCAACGGAGCAAATATGGAAACAAAGTGAGGGACAGAAACTGAAGGAGGGGCATTTGAAGACCTTTCCACCTGAGTATCCATCCCATGTGCAGTCACCAAAGGTAGATGCTGATGTGGAAGTCAGGAAGTGCATGCCGATAAGGGCCTGATATAGATGTCTCCTCAGAGGTCTTCAAGAGTCTGACATATTCAGAGGCAGATGCTCACAACTAGCCATTGAACTGATCATGAGGTTCTCAATGGAGGAGTTAGAGTGAGGACTGTAGGAGTTGAAAGGGTTTGTGGCACCATGAGGAGAGCAACAATACCAACCAACCACAGCTCCCAGGGTCCTAACCACCAGCCTGGGAGCACTTATGGAGGGATCCAGGGCTTCAGCTGAATATGTAAGAGTTTAGGGCCCTGCCGGGCACAGGTGGAAGATGAGATCCTTGACCTCATGAAGGATGGACGCCCCAGGGGATGAGAATTTTGAGGGTGGGGAAGTGGGAGGGGGGGTAGGTGGGGGTTACATCCATGGAGAAGAAGGAGGAGGGGTAAGGGGATGGGGGGTTCCCGGGTGGGTGGGGGATGGGGTAAGGGGATAACATATGAAATGTAAATAAAATATCCAATAAAAAAAGAATAATGATGATAGATATCAGTTATAGTATGCCAATTAAAAATCCAATATGTAAACATAGTATGGGCAATGTGTTAGAGAATTTTTAAATATAATGTAGAATAAACAAACAACTATTAACACCCACAATACTGCTTAGTATTTATCTTTAGACATATGTATCACACAATAAAAGAATAATGCACTGTGCAGTACATAGCAGAATCCTAGTATTGGAAAATATATTGGAATATATATCAAACAGACAGAATTTTGAGTAATTTGAGAATAGAATGTTTAAGGCTTACTTAGAACATAATTTAAGCTTCTTTGTCATTCAAATTGTAGTGGAATCCTACAGAATTTATTTCATCTCAAAATGAGAGGAACTTGGCTGGGATATAAACAATGTTAGAAACTGGACATTGAGAAAACAGTATGTTAATTCTAACAAAATGATTTTTTAAATGACTAAATATGGAGGATTAAGATGAAAATATTTTAAACAAGTTTTTAAAATATTTCTAAATTTTATATAAAGAAATCAACAACCTAAACAACAACACTACAGATAACCCAATTACGAAATGTGGCGGGCAGAGCCAAAACTCCAGACCCCTTCCTCACACACCCAGAGACAGCTTGAATCCCAGGAAGTCCATCATAGTAAGACTCACAGATGAGACACACTTCATCCCTATCCTGGCCTAACTGAGACACCCATGTGGCCCAGCAGAAACAAGACCTATCCACCCTGCCAGAGGAATAACATGCTTCTAGCCTGGATCTCTGCCCAGGGCAGTCTCGACACACCAGTACCCTTCCCACACCCAGAGAAAGCTTAACTCCTAGGAGGTCCATCACACCCAGACTCACAGATCAGGGGCTCCAGTACACACATACACACACACACACACACATGCACACGCACACGCACACCCAAACGCACACACAGAGAAACAGCTTTACTCCTAGGAGTTCCCTCATAAGCAAGCTCATAGGAGAGACAGGCCCCAGTCTGAGACAGCAAGGGCGGTTAACAGCAGTAACAGCCAGATGGCAAGAGGCAAGCTCAAGAATATAAGCAACAGGAACCAATGCCAACTGGTACCATCAGAACACAGTTCTTCCATCTTAGCAAGCCCTGGATAGGCTAACATATCTGAAAAGCAAGATTATGAACTAAAAACCCATCTCATGAAGGTAAGATAATAGAGGACCTTAAGGAGGACATAAATAACTCCTTTAAAGAAATACATGGGAACACAGATAAACAGGTAAAAGCCCTTAAGAGAAAAAACATAAATCCCTTTTAAAAATACAGGAAAACAAAATCAAAGGAATTGAAGGAATTTAACAAAACCCTCCAGTATCTAAAACTGGAAATAGAAACAATAAAGATATAGCAAAGGGAGGCAACATTGGAGATGGAAAACCTAGGAAAGAGATCAGGAGTCACAGATGCAAACATCACCAACAGAATGCAAGAAATAGAACAGAGAATCTCAGGCATAGAAGATACCATAGAAAACATTGACAAAAGTCAAAGAAAATACAAAGTGCAAAAATTTTCTAACCCAAAACATCCAGGAAGTTCACAGTACAATGAAAATACCAAATCAAGCCGGGCAGTGGTGGTGCACGCCTTTAATCCCAGCACTTGGGAGGCAGACGGATTTCTGAGTTCAAGAGTTTGAGGCTAGCTTGGTCTACAGACTGAGTTCCAGGACAGCCAGGGTTACACAGAGAAACGCTGTCTCGAAAAACCAAACTAAAAAAAAAAAAAGAAAAAAAGAAAATACTAAATCTAAGAATAATAGGAATAAAGGAGAGTGAGAACTCCCAAACCAAAGGGACAGAAAAGATCTTCAACAAAATTATAGAAGAAAACTTGTCTAACCTAAAGAAAAGATGGCCATAAACATACAAGAAGCCTACAGAACACCAAATAGACTGGACCAGAAAAGAAATTTCTCCCTTCACATAATAATCTAAACACTAAATACAAAATGAAAAAAAAATACTAACAACTGTAAAGGAAAAAGTCCAAGTAACAGATAAAAGCAGACCTATCAGAATTATGCAAGACTTTTCAACAGAGACTCTAAAAGCCAGAAGATCTGAAACAGATGTCATGAAGACCCTAAGAGAACACAAATGTCAACCCAGGCTACTGTATAGTAGCAAAAATTTCAATCACAATAGATGGAGAAACCAAGATACAACATGACAAAAACAAATTTAAACAATATCTTTCTACTAATTCAGTTCTTCAGAGGCAAATAGAAAAGATGGGGAAGGACAGTTCATAGTCATCAAAGAAAAAAATCCAAGAGGAACTTTCAATTCTGAACACCAACACCCAGAATGCAATGGTACCAACATTTGGAAAAGAAACAGCACTAAAACACACATTGAAACTCACACAATAGTAATGGGAGACTTAAACATCCTACTCGTACCAATGGACAGATCATAGAAACAAGAACTAAACAGAGTCACAAGGAAACTAACAGAAGTTATGAGCCAAATAGATTTACTAGATGTCCATAGAACATTTCACCCTGAAACAAAAGAACACACCTTCTTCTCAGTACCTCATGGCAACTTTTCTAAAATTGACCATATAATTGGACACAAAGCAAGCCTCAGAAGATACAAGAAGATTGAAATAATCCCATGCATCCTACCTACATGGACTAAGGGTGGTCTTCAATAACAACAAAAACAACAGAAAGCCCATATTTACATGGGGACTGAATAACTCTCTATATAATGAAACTTGATCTAGAAAGAAATAATAAAAAAGGTTTCTAGAATTTAAGGAAATGAAGCCACAATATACCCAAACTTATGGGACAGAATGAAACCAGTGTGAAGAAGAAAATTCACAGCACTGAGTGCATTCATAAAGAAATTAGAGAGATCTTACACTAGCAACTTAACAGCATATCTGAAAGCTTTACAACAACAACAACAACAACAACAACAAAGCCAAAACACGAAAGAGGAGTAGTCGGTGGAGAATAATCAAACTCAGGGCTGAAATGAACCAAGTAGAAAAAAGAAAACTATAAAAAGAGTCAAGAAAACTAAGAGCTGGTTCTTTGAGAAAATTAACAGGATAGGATAAACCCTTAGCCAAACTAACAGGAGTAGGAGTATCCAAATTAACAAAATCAGAAATGAAAAGGAAGTCATAGCAGCAGAAACAGACCAAATTAAAAAAAAATCATCAGATCTTACTACAAAAGACTATACTCAACAAAACTGGAAAATCTAGATGAAATGGATGATTTTCTAGACAGATACCAGGTAGTAAAGTTAAATCAAGACAAGATGAACTATCTAAACAGTCTCATAACTCCTAACGAAGTAGAATCAGTCATTAAAAGCCCCCAACAAAAAAAAGTCCAGGGCCAGTTGGTTTTAGTGCAGAATTCCATCAGACCTTCAAAGAAGACCTAGTATAAATACTTCTCATATTATTCCATAAAATAGAAACAGAATGAATGCTAGCAAATTTGTTCTATAAAACCAGATATTCCAATACCTAAACCATGCAAAGAACCAACAAAGAAAGAGAACTTTAGGACAATTTTGCTTATAAATATTGATGCAAAAATATACAATAAAACTCTGCCAAGCAAAATCCAAGAACATATCTAAGCCATCATTCACCAAGATCAAGTAGGCTTTATCTCAGGGATACAGGGGTGGTTTAATATATAGAAATATATCAATGGAATTTATTACATAAAGATATTCAAAGAAAAAAATCACATGATCATCTCATCTGTTGCTGAAAATGCCTTTGACAAAATACAATGCCCCTTCATGTTAAAAGTCTTGGATGCCAGGTGGTGGTGGCGCATGCCTTTAATCCCAGAACTTGGGAGGCAGAGGTAGGCAGATTCCTGAGTTCGAGGACAGCCTGGTCTATAAAGTGAGTTCTAGGACAGCCAGGGCTATACAGAGAAACTCTGTCTTGAAAAACAAAAAACAAAAAAACAAAAAGTCTTGGAAAGATCAGGAACTCAAGAAACATACCTAAACATAATAAAAGAAAGAAAGATTGTAAGAGCCAGTGAAGAAAGGAAACTTGCCCTGAGATTGAGTCTCTTAGAAATGTCAAAAAAAAAAAAAAACTATACCTATGTAATCTCATAAACATGGCCACCTAGACATGGCCCTGAGCAAGATCTACACCAAGAGACGTGCTAATGTAAAGAGTGAAATCCCATGGAGCTCAGCCCTTGATAAGAAATGGCAGGCAACTAAGGAATGCTGAGTCTTCGCCAGGATAGAGGACTCAGATTGGGTATGTTAACACCATGCTGTCTGCTTAAAAATCATATACATACAAGTAACATCAAACATACAAAAAAAAAAAAAATAAAAGCATCTTACAGCAAAGCCATAGCCAATATCAAATTAAATGGAGAGAAACTTCAAGCAATCAGGGACAAGATAAGGCTCCTGATTCTCTTCCTATGTATTCAATATACCACTTGAAATTCTAGATTAAGCAATTAGATAGAAAAAAAGAGGTAAAAAGGATACAGATTGGAAAGGAAGAAGTCAAGGTATCACTATTTTCAAATGATATGATAGTATACACTAGTGAGCCAAAATATTCTACCAGAAAACACCTATATCTGATAAACAACTTCAGCAAAGTGGCTGGATATGAAATTCATTTAAATGAATTAGTAGCCTTCTTCTACACAAAGGATAAATAGTCAGGGAAATAAACTAGAGAAACAACACCCTTCAAAATAGTCACAAAAAAAATAAAATATCTTGTCACTCTAACCAAGCATGTGAAATATTTGCATAACAAGAATTTCAAATCTCTATAGAAAGAAATCAAAGAGGACCTCAGAAAATGGAATGATCCTCCATGCTTATGGATCAATAGGATTAACATAGTAAAAAATGTTCACCTTACCAAAAGCAATCTACAGATTCAATACAATCTCCATCAAATTTCCAACTCAATTCTTCACAGAGATAAAAAGAGCAATTTTCAACTTCATCTGAAATAATAAAAAACAGAGGATAGTGAAAACAATTTTCAACATTAAAAGAAACTTTGAGGAAATCCCCATCTGTACTACAGGGTAATAGTAATAAAACTGCATGATATTGGTACAGAGACAGGCAGATAGATAATGGAATAGAACTGAAGACCCAGAAATATACCCAAGCGCATATGGTCACTTGATCTTTACCAAAGAAGCCAAAACCATGCAGTGGAAAACATAAATCATTTTCAACAAATGGTGCTGATCTAACTAGCAGTCCGCATGTAGAAGATTACAAATCGATCCACTTTTATGTTTTAAAATGCTCAAGTCAAAGTGGATCAAGTACCTCCACATAAAGCCAGATATGATGAATCTAATAGAAGAGAATGTGGGAAAGATTCTTGAACACATTGGTATAGGGGAAATTTTCCTGAACAAAACACCATCCATCTCAATGTTTTTAGTCCAGAATTGTTTCTGTCTAAAGGGAACACAGAGAGACAACATATGGAGCAGAGACTGAAGGCCATACAGAGAGACCAGCCAACTTGGGAGCCATCCCATGTACAGACACCAATTCTCAACACTATTGGTGACGCCATGATGTGCTTGTAGACAGGAGCCTGATATGGCTGTCTTCTGAGAGGCTCTACCAGCACCTGAATGATATAGATGAAGATATTCATAGCCAACCATTGGACTGAGCTTTGGGACCCCTATGGAAGATTTAGAAGAGGGGCTGAAGGAACCAAAGGGGATTGCAACCCCATAGGAAAAACAATAGTATCAACTAACCAGACATCATAGAGCTCGTAGGAACTAAACCACCAACTAAAGAGTATACATGGATGGGTTCATGGCTCCCCTACATATAGTAGCTTATCTGGCATCAGTGGTAGGGGTGGCCCTTGATACTCTGGAGGTTTTTGCCCCAGCAGGATGCTGGAGGGGTGAGCCAGGATTAGGTGTTTGTGGGGTTGGAGGGAAAGAGGCAAGTAGGTAGGGTGGGGAATTTGCAGCAGGGAGACTGAGCATGAGGACCATATTTGAAATGAAAATACATAAAATAATAAAATAAGAAAGGAAGGAAGGAAGGAAGGAAAGAAAGAAGGAAAAGAAGGAAGGAAGGAAGGAAGGAAGGAAGGAAGGAAGGAAGGAAGGAAGGAAGGAAGGGAGAGAGAGAGAGAGAGAGAGAGAGAGAGAGAGAGAGAGAGAGAGAGAGAGAGAGAGAAAGAAAGAAAGAAAGAAAGAAAGAAAGAAAGAAAGAAAGAGAAATGGGGCACAGACTTAGAATTTTAAACAGAGGAATCTTGAAGAGCCAAGAAGCACGTAAAGAAGTATTTAAAGTTGTTAGTCATCGGGAAAATGAAAATCAAAACAATCCTGAGATTCCATCTAACACCAGTCAGAATGGTTAAGACGAAAAACTCAAGTGATAGCACATGCTGACTAGGATGTGGAGCAAAAGGAACACTCATCCATTGCTGATAGCAGTACAAACTTGTACAACTACTTTGCAACTCTATTTATCAGTTTCTCAGAAAACTGGAGATTGTTCTACCTCAAGAGCCAGCTATACCATTCCTGAGCATATACCCAAGAGATACTGCCTCATCCCATGAGTACACTTGCTCAACTATGTTCATAGCAGCTTTATTCATAATAGCTAGCTACTGTAAACAACCTTGATGTCCCTCAACTGAAAACAATAAAGATAATATGCTTCATATGCACAGTGAAATACTATTCAGCTATGAAAACCAAGACATCATGAATTTTGGATGCAAATGGATTATTGATCCTGGGAAATAGAACTCATAGTGAGATTTCCGTGTCACAAAAGGACATTCATGTTATGTATTCATTTATAAGTGGATGTTAGCAATAAAATATAGAATGCCCATGCCACTCTCCACAGACCCAAGGAGAGTGTATTGTGCCTAGAAATGTTAGGGAACCCCAGAAGACCATCAAAGAGCAAACTTCTACGTAATTGCATAATTGTTCTTTTTATTACAAATTTGGGCTTACTGCTAACCCAAAGGAAGATTTGGTGAAGCAGCACAGTATTCTCACTGGGACAAGGTTTTATAGGAATTGGGAGCAATTGGGGTTGAGTTCATCCTGGCAAGCATCTAATTGGATGACTACTGCAAACCAACAGGTTTGCTCTGAATCAAGATATTGTATTGTCACAAATAGTCTGAAAGTACAACTGAGACAGAGTAATCTTTTATTAACTGTTTATAGAAAGTATCCCCTGAACCCTCACCCAGCTGATACCCTGTTCTAAAAAATATCTGTATTCCCCCTGAACAACCAAGCTCCAGTGTCATCCCCTTCCCCATGTCCTGTCTTTTTGTGTGTATAACCCCTGTGTGAACGAGTATAAATTACAATTTGAAAAAAAATAAATTACACACACACACACACACACACACACACACATATATATAGATATAGATATAGATAGATATAGATAGATATAGATAGATATAGATATAGATACAGATATAGATATAAATATAGATATAAATATAGATTAGATATAGATATATGAAAAAAAAGAAAGTAGCTAGAGAGTAACTCTGGGATTACCAAGACCAAGGACAAGCCATAGGGTCTTTTCTGATATTTGAGTGCAGCTTAAGTTCAACTGTGGTCAAGTTTTCTGGCTTCTATGCTTTTAAGATGGAGGCCAGTTTCAAGATGGGGTAGGTCTGGCTCCTCAGCTGGAATGGAAGGAGGTCACATACAAGGATACTTGAGTCTCACTTAAAATGGGAGTCTTGGGAGTCAGATGGAGGAAGGAAACTGAGTGTCAGAGGGAATTGGAAGGGGAGCAGGGTGTTCAATGCAGGGTGTGTTGTGGAGCAAGTGGGATGCCCTGATGGCCATGAGGATAAAAAAAATCTCAAACAGACTGCAGATTGTGGGAGGGGGAGGGTATGGGGCATCTCCAGAAAGAGGTGAATGCCTGAGGTAGGGGAGGCACCCAAGAATCAATGGGATTGTCCTTAGCTGTGACTCCCAGCATTTGGGATCAGGTGCATGGGGAGGCTGCTTCCTGTGGCCAGGCAGGAACCCCTGGTGGAACAATAGGATCACAAACACACTCAGATTTTTTGACCCAAAATGTATCCTGGCTACAGGAAAGACAGGGATAAGAGATGGAACAGAGGGTGATGGAAGGAACAAAAATAATTGGCCATACTTGAGACCCATCCCATGGGCAAGCAGCAATTCCTGTCACTATTAATGATACTTTGTTATGCTTGCAGACAGGATTCTAGCCTGACGGTGGTCTGAGAAGCTCTATCCACCAACTGAGTCAGATAGAGAAGACACAGATACCCACAGCCAATGATGGATGGAGCCTGGGAACTCTTATGGAAAAATAGGAAGGATTGCAGCTCCTAATGGAATAGGAACTCTACAGGAAAATCAACAGAGTCATCTAACCTGGATCCTTGGGTTTCTCATAGTTTGAACCACCAACCAAAGAGCATACAGGGGCTGGACCTAGGTTTCTTGCATATATGTAGCAGATGTGCAGCTTGGTCTTCATGTGGGACCCAAACAACTAGAATAGGAGTTATCCAAAAAGCTGTTGCCTGTATGTGGAATATTTTATTCTAGCAGGGCTGCCCTATATTTCCTTAGAGGTAGAGGAAGTACCTAGCCACCTGGCACAGACTTGAAGTACCAGGGTGAGGACATACCTACAGGGGTCCCACCCACATAGAAGAAAGTGGGAGGAGGAATGAGGGGAAGGATTGTGCGGGAGGTAAGACCTGGAGGGGACAGTAAGTGGGATGTAAAGTGAATAAGTAAAAATATGTTCTAAATTTTAAATAATTATAGGAAAAGAAGAATATTTGATTCAGTGTAAGTTAAAGTAAACAGAATATATCTCTATCATCTCTATCTCTATATCATTTATCTATATCTAAATCTGTATCTATCTATCTATATGATACTTTTAGTCTCAGTTTATGTTAATAATTAGCAATGTCTCCTTGAATTTGAATTTGGGTGACCAAAGACTAAATATATATATATATATATATATATATATATAATAAACATCACAAAATAAAATATTTGTTTTCAGCTAGTCAAAATATTAATTGCCTAGCTTTATGAACACAAACTTGCAACTTCAAATTATTTAAAATACTTGATCTTCTCTAATAAATAAAAATCTCTTTTGCCCTTCAGATACATTTCTATTTATACATATTATGTAGTATTTGGGTTTTAATTATACTTAGATTTTATTTGAAAAATATTCTGTCTCATTTAAATCATAATGCAAAGCCAACCAACGCTCCTCCTAAAATACTATCATTAAAACTACAGGAGCCTGATAGAGCTGTCTCCTGAGGAGCTCTGCCAGAGCCTGACAAATACAGAGGCAGATGCATGCAGCCAATCACTGGACTGCGCTCAGGGTCCCTAATGGAGGAGTTAAAAGAGGACTGAAGAGCTGAAGGGGTTTGCAACCCTTTAGGAAGAACAACAATATCAACCAACCAGGCTCGACCTCCCAGAGCTCCCACAGATTAAACCACCAACCAGAGTACACATCAAGTGACCCATGGCTCTGGCCCTTGGACCTGTGAAGCCTTTATGTCCCAGTGTAGGGGATTGCGATGGGCAGGGAGGCTGGAGTGGTTGAGCAAGTGGGGGAACCCTCATAGAAGCAGTGGGAGAGAGCATGAAATGAGGGTTTCTAGAGGGGAAACCTGGAATGGGGATAACATTTGAAATGTAAATAAAGAAATTATCCAATAAAAGAAAAGAAAAAAAGTTGGAATAAATAGCAAATTCTGCTGTGGATGCATGTGTATATTTCAAAGAAATTATATATACATCTTAGGAAATGAAAACCTGGTTCAGCCACTATGGAAATAAGTTGACAGCTCTGTAAAAGAAAACTAAGAATGGAACTAGCATGTGATCAAGATAAAATATTTGTTCTTTTATTTATTTGTTATTTTATTTATTTACATTTCAAATGTTATCCCCCTTCCCAGTAAAAAACCTATCCTTTCCCCCATGTCCCCTTCTTCTATGACAATGCTACCCCACCCACTCTCTGCCTCCTTCATGCACTCTACAGAGATCCTTCATTGCTACACCATCTCAGTAACTTTGAGATACAACTTCAGATGACGAGTCAACACAAATGGAAAGGCTGTACTGGTTTTATGTCATTGAAAAAAGGAAATATAACACTGTTTTTTTTTGATAGAAAAATATTGAATAAATAATGGAAGCCATAGACAAAGGATGCTTTAAAATATTTCTGTGCTGCTTATATACATCTGCTACCTCAGAGATATGGAGAATGTCTCTTCACCCTTCACCCTGTAGGTATTTTGTTATCTACCACATATTGTGTATATGCACATACATGAATATATATGTATACGAATATGTATATAAATATATGTATTTTATATATTTGTTTATATATAGAGAGACACACATATAGGATGTAACATTCTATAATATACTGTAGAAAAAGGAGAGAAAAAACTTTAAAGTACAGATATTTGACAATGACAGACACTAAGTTAGAAAATGGGGTTGATATAAACAATGATAAATTGTGCACATGACCAGAATGTTGTGATGTTTATAAGAATACTTCTATGATTATTATCTTTTCCAACAACTATGTGCCAGCACGAGACTATAGCTAATGCCAAATTGAGAAGGTATCAGTAAAAAGTGTCACCCTGTAAAGACAAGCCAACATCATTTTAAATGTCATCTATGGAAGGCATTACTCTGGATAAATAGAGAACTTCACAAGATACTATAAATGACAAAATTACCCCATATAAAAATGAATGTGTAAAATATGTTTAATTAAGTTTTAACTTTAACTCTATCAGTCATTTTAGTAGACTGTAAAACAATGTCTACCTAGAAACTTTGGTTGTAATCAAACAGTAAGGAAAATACAGGAGTTGTTTAGGGCAAATACTTTTAAAGCTATACATTATTTGAATACCACATGTACATGGGTGATTTAATCAATCAAACTTTGTAAGTACGAAATTGTTCTTATGCATTAAAAACACATACAGTTAAATACCCTACTCTATACAGTTTAAGTTGATTGTCCAACAAAGTGATGTGTTTTGAAAGGACTATTGACTCGAAACACTAGATATTCTCACTAGTGCAATGGTCGTAGAAGTGTACTAGCCACTTTGTGACTAATTTTAAGGCTTGATCTTTGATGGGTACAGATTTGTATCTGACAGTGAAAAAATGGTCAAATATTATCGCTGGAAGTTTACAAGTCCGTGGAAAAAATCTATTGATCATGGTTTAATATATGGACATGTAGTCAAACTGCCTTTTAAATATTTGTGTAAGTGTCCATAGACTATTGTTAACCACAACCTTGTTCAGAGAAATCTCTCTGGGCAATAAGCAATGATTAAAGCAGAAAGTGATAATGACTTAAAAATAAGAGGACTTTCAGTCCCCATCTTTAAACTGGACATAGATATTGTTCAGTTGGAGTCCTTGGCTTGTCTCCCTCTCTTCCATTACATTCTCTTCCCATCCCAGCCCACTTGAAAAGCCTAAAACAGCAAAGGCACCAAGAAGTCCAGTCTGGCATTCTTGACATTCCTGATAGCTCTCACAACATTTCTCACCTGAAGTTACTAGCTCCCTGCACACAAGCTCATCTGTGTATGTAGCAGACACATCATTTTCTTTCACCTACATTGTATTAAAAGAACTTCCGTGACATAGGCTGTATGTAACTTCTTCTGCTTTGCCCTCTGAGACTGGTAAACTTGTTCTGGAGTCCATTCTAAAATTACCTGCCTTTTATTTCTTAATTGGACCCAAGTTGAATTATTTCTCTGGTAGGGAAAACCTATTAGACATCAGCATCTAAGGCTCAGAAAATACTGCAGAGGAAAAAGTGAGAAAGAGCAGCAGATGTGAAGTGGAATGTAGACATATTGACATCTGTATATGGCATTCTTCTTCAAGTGATGAATGCATATTAGCTGAAAATATCTATAGAAGGTCAAAACATTTACATGTGTACATGCACACATGTATGCACATACAGAGTAAGCTAATACTATTTTTAATTATTGCTTTATAAAATAAAATTAAATGTCTTACTTGAATTGACATTTGTTATTTTACTTATGTTATTATTTTTATCCAATGTAATTTTAAGATATTATACAACCTTACTAAAACCTGCATCCACACCTGACCAAATTGTCATTGTGATAGTATTAACAACTTGATATTGCAAAAATCAAGTTATATCTAAGAAAGTTATTTAAATTTGTTCCCCCAAAAGAACCCTTCTAAACCCCCTACATCAATTTGCATGAGTTCAAATAACTAAATAATATTTTTAAAGAAAATAAGAATACCCGAAAAACTCTCCCTTGGTGGAATAAAATCAAATAATTCCAAAACATTAATATTTATATTGTACTTAAACTACATGAAAGTTTTTAAATTCCTGAAAAAAATTTAGTCTAAAGTTTGTTACCTGTAGTTACTTCTGGACTTCCACAGAGCAAAGATCAGCTTGACATAAGGTTACAGTTGACTAAGCATAACAATAAAATTGAGTAGAAGAGGGCTGCCCTCATGGTTATGAGCAGGAATGGCCCACCTTTCCTGACATCTACTGCCTTCTATGGTTTTGAAAGCCTTTCTTCTCTGCTGGGTTTCTTTGCAACAGATACAGAATAAAATATCCCAAGTGATTATTTCTTTTTTGAACTGGCACTACAAAAGAACAGCTCCCATTTTTTTTTTTAAACTGCCCCGAGTTTGCAACACGTAGCCAATGTCACAAACATAAATGTCTCTGCAGAAGTCATCTCTCCCTGCCCTTTATTGATATATATCAGCATCCCAGGAAACATAAAAAACAGAAGGGCAGTAGAAACTTAGACATTGTCAAAGTGAAAATGTACCCTGCTGGCAACTTGTTTTCGATGTTATTGAAGAATCAGACTAAGTGGAGAAAAGGCATGCAGAGATCTGGGCACTGCTAGAATTTAATATGGGGAAAATGTGAACAGTAAGACAAGATGATGGAATGCCATGGACATGTTAGAACTTGCCATTCATTTCAAAAATGAAAATTGATATTTTTGCAGTTGTTATGTTAATGATTAGTAATCAAATAAAATTGTTTCTCCCCCTCATATTTGCAGAATATTCAAGTATTTATAAAGGTTACTAGAAATATCTTGAAAATAACTAATCATATATTTTATATAATTAAAAATACTATACCTTATATAAAATATTTTCTTACATCTTTTAGTATTATTTTCTTATGCTTCATACAAATGAGAAATAGTAGAAATAAATATTCAAGCCTACTTTTGTACACATTACTTTAGTGTCATTATTCAGAAGTAAAAAAGTGACTTGTACATTTCTTTTTCTAAAAATTAAATTTTCATACTATCTTTAAACAAAGTTTCATTTCAGTTTAAATCAGTAGACAAAGATAATTGACCTTATTTATAACACTATTAAATTGTCAAGTTTTCTTTCTACATGATTTTGCTCAGCTATTGAAGTGCAATGACCTACAAATTTTTCATATTTAATGCACAAAACTGATTATGTTTGAGGTTAATACACACTCATGAGTCTATCAGCACAATCAGTGTCAGTAATTAGCACTTTAGCTCCAAGACTTTCTTTGGTCTTATTTATTTATTCATTTTTGATAACTTCTTGGTGATAAAAGCATTCAAAAAATTTAATTATTTAAAATGTATGGTTTGCCATCATCTAGCAGAATAAAAATGATGGTGACTGTTGTCCTTATTACATCCATGTTTCTCCTTTGACATTTCTGGTTGTTAATGATGAATAGAAAGGAAAAAGAAAGTTTATCAATGAGAAGCTAGTATTATGTATATATGAATATAATTAATGGTTTTATGATGTGTTTTAATGATAACAAATTTAATCCAATAAAAAACTAAATAGATTTGTGAAATAAATAGCATTTGATTCTAGATCAGCTAATTACTTATGACCTCATTGTTGTCTCAAAAGATCTAAAGAAACACATGCAAATGAGAGTTTTCTAATAGCTAGCCAAAGTTGATGATTTTTCTTGTATTTCTTTTATTACTCAGAATTATGTTTTGATTTCATTTCCTTATGTATAAATTATGCCCTTTACACAGAGTCTGTTTGTTTTCTTTTCTTTGTTTCTGTTTCTTTCTCTTTTCCCATATTTATTTACTTACTCATTTACTTACTTATTGCTATGGAAATTTCTTTTCATCCATCCACTCACTTTATATATTCTCACCCGGTTTGTCATGTCAATTTCTCCATCTTAAATCCTTCACCTGCTAGACTTTATTGCTGAGATGCAAAGTAGGCATTTTATATTGCTGGCTTTACTAAAATTTTCCATCCAGAGGATCTGTTTGTTGTTTATCTAGAACTTTCCTTCATGGCTCTGCTGGATCCATGTCTTTCATCTTTCAAGTTTCCTTTTCCACTGATTCCTTAGTTTGCATTCTAAGTTTGGAGAATTATTTGGAATTGCCACTTTGTACTCTGAGACTTTTTGTGGCTGAGGTATCTTTAATATGTCAATACACATGACTGATATATTTGGTGGAGTCATCTTTAAGAAGTTGAAAACATTTTCTTCATGATATCATTGGAAATTTTTTTTCTTAAAATTGTATACAAATGTCTCATAGCAATTAGGTTTTGCCAGCAAAGCCTGAGAATCACACACATTCAGTATAACCATTTATTCTCTAGTAAGATGTAAAAGATTGTCCATGTTTCCCTCTCTGCTCTACTGTGGACTACACCAACTACTCTGTACTTCAACTCAAGTAAGCCCCTCAATTTCCTGACTCTTCTGACTTCTACAAGAATAGCTTTTGACTGTTGCTCTTTGCAGACAAATGAGGGTCTATGATGTTTACTATATGCTTTGTCCCAGGGAATAGCACTATTAGGAGGTATGGCCTTGTTGGAGGAAGTGTGTTATTGTGGACATGAGATTTCTTTGCCTCATCCTTGCTCCCTGGAAGCCAGTCTTCTGTCTGCCTTTAGATTAAAATGTGGGAGGCTCAGTAGCCCCTTGTCTACCTGGACCCTGCCAAGCTCCTGCCTTGACAATAATGGACTGAACTTCTGAAACTGTAAGCCAGTCCCAATTAAACGTTGTCCTTAAAAGTGTTGCCTTGGTCTTGGTGTCTGTTGACAGCAGTAAAATCCAAACTAAGACATGGTCCTTGTTCCCTGCTAGTTCTATCTGCTACTTTGTGATTCTTATAGGATCCACTTAAATGAAACATAGCTCAAACACCAGGTGAACTCAGATGACAAAAAAAAATGTATTATAATTAAGCTGCAACTGATCAATAAGGGCTGAAGATTAAATTCTGGAGCTGAACTGTCTCCCTGAAGGGAATTTACACAGTATATTTAAAGGATGAGACCACAAATCATGGGGGCAAAGGTCTATAGCATTGCCCAATCATGTTTTGACACAGGGGTTGGATTAGGGAGTCTCTTCCCTGACTCAGGTAGGCCAGCCACAGTAAAGGAGTAAATACTAGTGAATAGGCCTTATCCTTGCATCCTGGTTTCAAGGTCTTGATGGTCAAGGTTCAAGTGGACATTCCTTAACCTAAGACAAAAATGTGGACCAGCTGCATATAGTTAATCAAGGCATGACAGGCGTTAGTTTTATAGCTTGTATATCTTAGTTTAGGTAACAAATTCTTTCTTTTAATTCTTTTGTAATTTACTGGTTAACAGACAAACAAGAAACATTGGAAGAAACAAGATAGGAGTTAGTTCCACCAACTCAGTTTGATCCTGCCAGAAGGATAGAAAAATTGTCCCTAAGATGGCTGGACTCAGATAAGTGTCTCCTTACAAGATATTGCCTATATCACCCTTGAGCAATGTTTTGAAGCTGTTCATTTTTTTTTCCTAATAGATGACAACAGGCTGTCCTAAATACACTAATATAATAAGCTTAGATTCACAGACAAGAACATTTCTGTCTTTAAATTTTCTTTTTTCTAATTTTTTCATATTTTACTTTTTTAATTACTTTTTTCTTTTTTTAGGTATTTTCTTTATTTACATTTCAAGTGTTATCCCATTTCCTGGATTCCCACACCCTGAATCCTCCTATCCCATGCCTCCTCTTCCTGCTTCTATGAGGGTGTTCCACCACTCACTCACCCACCCACTCCTGCCTCTCCAGCCTGACATTCCCCAACACTAGACCTAAGGCCTTTCCTCCCAACTGATGCCCAACAAGGCCATCCTCTGCTTCATATGCAGCTGGGGCCATGTGTCCCTCCAAATGTACTATTTGGTTGGTGGTTTATTTCTTGGGAGCTCTGGGGCTAGAACAGAGAAGTAATTTCATACAGAAATCTAAATTTTAGCCTGGAACAAGGAAGTAGGCTTCAGACATGAAAATGACCTTGGGCTAGGACAAGAAAGTAGGCTCAGATACTTTGGTCATCCTGATAAGTCTTTAGAAACAGTGATCACAGGAGTATTCCATAATTGGGTTTAATGCCTTGCTTTTTCTTTGACTATTTGTGTTTATTGTATTGCTTGTTCCTTGACTATTTACATCTATTGTATTGCTAGACCATTAACCTAGAACTGACCTTAACACACACATGTAATCAAAATGATATAAAGCATAAAGAAGGAGGGGGGATGGGATAGAAGTTTCTAGGGAAGGGAAGTGGGAAAAAAGGTTGACATCTGTATTGTAAATAAATAATATATCCAAGAATAAATAAATTTAAAAAGGAAAAAAAAGGACTGAAGCATATATATTTTGGTCTTCCTTCTTCTTGAGCTTCATGTGGTCTGAAAATTGTATTCTGAGTGTTTGGACTAATATCCACTTATCATTGAGTACGTGCTATGTGTGTTCTTTTGTGATTGGGTTACCTCACTCAGGATAATAGCTTCTAGTTCTGTCCATTTGCCTAAGAATTTCATGAATTCATTGATTCTAATAGCTGAGAAGTATTCTATTATGTAAATGTACCACATTTTCTGTATCCATTTCTCTGTTGAAGGGCATCTGGGTTCTTTCCAGCTTCTGGCTATTATAAATAAAGCTGCTATGAATGTAGTAGAACATGTGTCCTTGTTATATGTTGGGGCATCTTTTGGATATATGCTGAAGAGTGGTATGTCTGGGTCTAATTTCTGAGGAACCACCAGACTGCTTTCCACAGTGGCTGTACCAGCTTGCAATTCCACCAGCAATGGAGAAGTGTTCCTCTTTCTTCACTTCCTCACCAGCATGAACTGTCACCTGCGTTTTTGATCTTAGTCATTCTGACTGGTGTGAGGTGGAATCTCAGGATTATTTTGGTCTGCACTTCCCTGATGACTAGGGATGTTTCTTTAGGTGCTTCTCAGACATTTGTTATTCCTCAGTTGAGAATTCATTGTTAGCTCTGTATCCCATTTTTACATAGGATTATTTGATTGTCTGAAGTCTAACTTCTTGAGTTCTTTGTATATATTGTATAGTAGCCCTCTATTGGATATAAGATTGGTAAACATCTTTTCCTAATCTGTTGGTTGCCATTTTGTCCTATTGACAGTGCCTTACAAATTTTCAATTTTATGAAGTCCCATATGTCTATTGTTGATCTTAGAGTATAAGCCATTGGTGTTCTGATCAGGGAACTTTTCCCCTGTGCCCATGTGTTCAAGGCTCTTCCCTTAAATTCATTTACCTTTGAGCTTTGAAAATAGATACATAGTAACATGACATGCAGCAATTTTATTATTGAGATAATTGCCCTCTTCTGACTGTTTTCCTTTTGTTACAGCTCCCTCAGTACATCTGTGGGTTGTGTGGGTATGCTCACAGTGGATCACAGTGAAAAAAAACTGTTCACAATGTTCATTTAAAATAGTTTGCAAGGGACTCATCATGGGACAAAATGATTAAATGTTTTTTTTAGTTGCTCCACTAAAAAGATATCTCTTCTGTACACTTTAAATAAAAAGCACAAAGTAATGTTTTTATATCTTTTACTGCTTAAAAATACATTAACATTTTATTTAAAATAGTGTTTTATGTAATATATTCTTTGTATGATTTTCCTTCACCAACTTTTCCTAAATACTCCTATCTTCCCTTCTCAGCCAAATCCTCTTTCTCCTTCTTTCTGATGTAATTATAATGATAATGATTTTATATAAATTTTAAAAAATCAGAATAGTACAAAACAAACAGAAATGGAAGAAAAAGAGCCAACATAAAAACTTAAGAAACATATACAAGCACAGTAACAGACATGTGAATACTCACAGGAAAACCATGAAAACACAAATCCTTGCATTCATTACATATGGAAAAATATAATATAAGGGGAAAAGATGACCAGACAAAGTATTATAAGACAAAGTACCTCTAAAAACAGCATTGAATTTAATCTGTGTTGGCCATGAGTCCTGTACTTAAGTGTTGCTTATATATCCAGTGAGAATCTATTGGAGAAAAGTAATTTTTACTTTCAAGCAGATATCAATCTAAGTTAATTTATGGATTAGGGATGAGGGTACGTGCACTAATCTCTTTTCTAGGACCCCATCTGCCTTAGATCTGTGCTTGTTTAAGCTGCTAGTCACTGAAGTTCATATGTGAATCCATCATGTTATGTTTACAAGGCTTTTTTTTTTTTGGTGTCCTTTATCTCCTGTGGCTCTTATAGCCACTCTATTAGCAATATAATTTAATCTCTACCAAGACTGTATACTCTAGGTATTTTTTAGTAATATCCTTTTCTTCTTTTAAAAACAAATTTAGCCTTCCTTTCCTTATTAGAAATAATCACTATTAGTTTCATAAGTTGTTTCCATATGTCTTATCCTAAAAAAATACATTCTATAGTATCTAGATATATAGTCATAGTTCTTTTTGTTATAGGAATGTCTTTAAATGAAGTTTTTATCAATTTTTAGCACTATTTAGCTTTGTTTTTACTAATATTCCATGCCTTAGGAAAATATACTTTACTGATGGACATTTGAGTTGTTTGCTATATTTTGTGATTCATAAACAAATTTGTGGTTGCAGGTGTGTAGCTTCAGAATAGATTACCAGATGTAGAAATTATAAATGTTTATATATAAAAAGATTATCTTGTTTCATGTCAAATTCCCCTCTGTAGGAGCTGTGATTTTCATCTCCTACAGAATCTAAAAGAAAGTTAGCTGTCCAACTTCTAGATTTATAGCAATTGCATAAACAATGAGGATGCTTCATAACATTAGATTGAATTTTTGTAAGTCAAATTATTTTCATATTTTAAGAAGTAAAAGTATAAAGCTAGGGGTGTGAGTCATTGTAGAATGTTTCCTTCGTATAATTAATATCATAGGTTTGATCTTTAACATGCAATGTCTCATAAGAATAATAATTTTCAAAAGAACAAATGTAAACAAACTAATAGAATCATTTAACTCATACAATAGAGGAATTTGTACTTGCTTTTTCATTCAGATCCCCAAGGAATCCTTAAATACAATACAAATGCTCTATGATCATATGTGGTTGAAGTTATCATACCAAAGTAGTAAGCTCAAACCTCACTGGCTTACCAATAATCAGACACAAAAGAATTTCTGTTAAATATTTTACATTTTGATAAATATGAGAGAATGAATATAAGTGACATTTTAAGATGTAAATAGTATTACAGTATAAATACATTTATAACTAATATCATAATGCACATTGTCAGCATGTTTATATTAAGTTTTTTCTAGAGCTTTGTGAAATGAAGTATAAACTACTTGGGTAATGATTTGTGCTACAAACCAATTCTTGTTTCAGAGATTTCAGTGTTATAATAAGAGCTGTAGATGCTAAAAATAATTTTACAATTTTGGGGACAGTGCTGATTGTGAAAATTTAGGATTCAGAATGGTATGAGTTCCCTGGGAAAATATAATAGAGTCCATGCTTGGTACTGAAACTCTCTCAATAAATTACATGGGAAAAAAAACATCGTTTCATCTACCCAAAAATAGAAAAGAACTATGTATATGTGCAGGTGTATGATCAGACCTGCTAATAGAAAAATAAAGACAGAAGAATAATAATCACTTTTCAAAGGAATGTAAAGTAAGTTAAAAGAGAGAGACACAGGGAGAGTCAGAAACAGAGAATACGAGACAGAGAGAGAGAGAGAGAGAGAGAGAGAGAGAGAGAGAGAGAGAGAAAAGAGAAATTCTCAAAGAGACACAGAGGGAAAGGGAGAGAGAGAAAGGAGAAGTAGGTACAACATAAGCTTAGAGTTACGGAGAAAAGATTTGTTTAAGTTTTTACGTGGAAAAAACAAAAGTAAATAATATTCTGAAGTCTGTTTTTAAGGAATTTTTTTTTTTTGGTTTTTCAAGACAGGGTTTCTCTGTGTACCCCTGGCTGTCCTGGAACTCACTCTGTAGACCAGACTGGCCTCGAACTTAGAAATCCACCTGGCTCTGCCTCCCAAGTGCTGGGATTAAATGCGTGCGCCACCACCGCCCAGCTTAAGGGAATTTTTATTTGAATATTTTTTGCAAAACTTGTATATTACTCATTTAATAATTATACAAGATTATAAAATCATTTGGTGATTAGGAGTAGAAATAGCATTTTTGGTGAAAATACTTCTTTTATATTTAAGTATATTGTTACTGTATGGAGTATCAGTATATAAATATATAACCTTAAATTTTTTATTTTAAAGCTGACAGTAGGGCACGCGAGATGGCTCAGCAGTTAAGACTACTGGCTATTCTTCCAGAGGTCCTAAGTTCAATTCCCAGTAATGACATGGTTGTACATGACCATCTGTAATGTTATATCATGCCCTCTGTGTGAAGACAAACCATTTATATACATAAAAATAAAGAAAGAAAGAATTTAAAAAGCTGGCAGTATTTCTGTGGAAGTTAAATTTATAAAAATGCATGGAACTAGCTTTCCAAGCATTAACAGTGAAGATATGCATGTATTGTATGCACAACTTTGGTTTCCAACAATTTTGGTAAGGAAGTTTTAACCACTTTAAAAACTGCCATTTTTGCTTCACACACAAATTGCTAAAATTGTCGAGTCTCTTCCATTGTGAGGAACACTGTGTGATTCATTTCAGAAAGTTGAACCTTTGAATATGCAGATCTAATTTGCATTAAAATGCAGTTATCTGCATTGCTATTTTTGCAAATCTGACTGTCAAAAGTGCATCTTACTGAATGGCTATTTTTTTTCTAATGACGGTTTGAGTGCATAAACTTTTTGAAAAAGGATTAATAATTATTATCTCAAGTCCAATGTCAGTATAAATTCACTGATGGTGAATACAGTTGAACAAACTGACATAGATATTATTTGATCCTAAGCAAACTCATTTATAACTGCTATGAAATCAATATGGAAATTAAAGAGCACCTAAATGCAATGAAACAATAGAACCTCATAAGCTGCAGGTTTAAATACATTGCAGTAGAAGGATGTATATGGGTACAAGAATTTAGCTCTCTACAAATGTATTTTCTTTTTATTTTCCCCAATCGGTTTTAGACCATTTTAATTACCTGCAAGTATTAAAGTCAGTTCTAGGCTGAGGAATTAGCAATAGGATACATGCAAATAGTCAAGGAAAAAGCAAGACAATAAACACAAATAGCCAAAGAACAAGCAAGGCAATAAACAAGCCCAGTGATCAATCCAATGAGTGCTATTTCTAAGGGCTTATCAGGATGAGCAAAATATCTGAGCCTACTTCTCTGTCCTAGCTCAGTAATTTTCATGCCTGAAGCCTACTTCTTTGCTCTAGCCTAATATTTAGATTCCTGTCTGAAATTACTTCTTTGTTCTAGCCTAATGTTAGATTCCTGCCAAGCAGCCCATTTCCTTGTTCTTGGCCAATGTCAAATTCCTGCCTAGCAGTCCCAAGGCTTTCCACATCTCCTCATTTTTTTTCATAAACAAGACTGAGCCTGTCTTAGGCCATTTTGATAAGAATGCCTTGCTTGTTTGTCATGGAATTTGCATTTTCAAAAGCAATGCACTTATGCCTTAGGTTGGTAAGTCTCTGTGCAGAATCTTACCCATCATTGGCTTGCTAACCTGTTAAATTAATAACTCTGTCTGGGCGTCCATTATCAGTTTCAAGTC
Organism: Grammomys surdaster; assembly: GCF_004785775.1. Taxonomy (NCBI): domain Eukaryota; kingdom Metazoa; phylum Chordata; class Mammalia; order Rodentia; family Muridae; genus Grammomys; species Grammomys surdaster. The sequence goes on along the minus strand of NW_021604564.1, from coordinate 30,004,170 downwards.
ATGTACTTTGGCTGCCAACATGTTGATGTTGTTAGAGACAAGCTTTAACACAATGGACAGGGATTAAAAATATTCCCAGGATAAAAAAGGGGCTAGCATGATCAAGCTATATATGCAATTCTTAAAGCTTGACCAAAATGCAAATACTGACTTCAGGTCATGGATAGTTTTATCAGCAGTATCTATAACAACAAAGCTCAGAAGATTAGCATTCTTCAAATTCATAATATCACTAAGTAAAGTTAAAATATCCAGAGTGGTGTTACAATTATACCAAAGAGCCTGCAAGTGTCTTTCAATATTTTCCTAATTATAATGTAAATTTTAGAAGTAACACAAATCCATTGGTATTTAGCATGACACTTGAGATGGCTTCTTACTCTTAAACTCTGAACCTCCTTTCAATAATCTGAATAGGATAAAGAGAATTGATCTTTTGTTACAAGCGCCTATCTAAATCCTCTTGAATATTCAACACATTAGTAACATTTTTTTTGCTAAATGATTAACAAAAGTAGCTTTCTTAACTTTTTGCATCAAAGCTATTACAGAAACAGTGGTGCTAGCCATTAATGTAATTAAAGCTCTTATACCAGCAATAATCAAGCCCACTACCCTCTTGCTTCTATGTAAAGCCTGACTCATTACTTCCAGTACTTGCAAAAAAATTTTCAGAAGACAAAGGTCCTATAATACTCAGGAAAATAAAACAAAAGCTGGTTGAAAGACCCCTGTAGTTGACATGCCAGGTTTCAACACACTAACACAATAAAATGTATACAATCAATATAATTTACATTAAATACTTTAAAATAAACAAAAGAAATTTTAATATCATAACTAAAAAAGCCTTAAAACATGCACTAACACTTGTTTGAAATCCAGATCCTGTCCCAACTTTATCTCTTGCTAATATAACATCATAGAGAACGGCAGGTAACTTCCAAATATGTCTCTGAAAATGTTCAGAACCAGCCTGCCAAATGAAGACTGTTATTTCCAATACTGAATTGATTTCTAAACCAGTACATGATTGAGTCCGAATAACTGGTCATATATAAGAAAAATACAAGAGTCATTATAACTTCTCTTCTTGATTCTCTGTCCCACAAAGTCTAAAACTTGAGTCAAGGCACCTTGTCACATCTGGAATATAGGCAAACAATGTGAGTCAAGAGCATATGTCCAATACAGCTTCCTAGTCACCACTCTCAGAGCACTCAGCAAGCTCACAGGTCAGCATCATTCTTTGTCCCAGTATCAGGATGTCTCACCAAGCATTTCCTTGATGGCTAAGGACACTGAACATTTTTTTTAGGTGCTTTACAACCATTCAAGTTTCCTCAGTTGAGAATTCATGGTTTAGCTCTATACTACATTTTTAATAGGGTTATTTGACTGTCTGGAGTCTAATTTCTTAAGTTTATATATTTGATATTAGCCCTCTGTTGGATGTAGGATTAGTAAAAATCTTTTCCCAATCTGTTGATTGTTGTTTTGTTCTATTAGCAGTGTCTTTTGTCTTACAAAAGCTTTGCAATTTTATGAAGTGCTGTTTCTCAATTCTTTTTTTTTCAAATAGAATTAATTTATTTATTAAGCTACTCAGAACTTAGGCAAATCTTGAACTTAGAGAATAAGCCATTGGTGTTCTATTCAGGAAAATTTCCCCTGTGCCCATGTGTTTGAGGCTCTTCCCCACTTTCTCGTCTATTAATTTCAGTGTATCTGGTTTTATGTTGAGGTCCTTGATCCATTTGGAATTGAGCTTTGTACCAGGAGATACAGGGATGGATCAATTTGCATTCTTCTACATGCTGTCCTCCAGTTGAACCGGCACCACTTGTTGAAAATGCTGACTTTTTTCCCCACTGATAGTTTTAATTCCTTTGTCAAAGATCAAATGATGATAAGTGTGTGGGTTGATATCTGCATCTTCAATTCTATGCCATTGATCTTCCTGCCTGTCTCTACCAATACCATGGAGTTTTTATCAATATTTCTCTGTAGTACAGCTTGAAGTCCAGAATGGTAATTCCTCCTAAAGTTCTTTTATTGTTGAGAATAGTTTTTGCTATCCTGTTTCTCTCTCTCTCTCTCTCTCTCTCTCTCTCTCTCTCTCTCTCTCTCTCTCTCCCTCTCTCTCTCTCTCTCTCCAAATAAATTTGAAAATTGCTGTTTCTAATTCTCAAAAATTGTTTTGGAATTTTTGAAGGGTATTGCATTGAATATGTAGATTGCTTTCAGCAAGATGGCCATTTTTACTACATTAATCCTGCCAATTCATGAGCATGGTTGATTTTTACATGTTCTGAGATCTTTTCGATTTCTTTCTTCAAAGACTTGAAGTTCTTGTCATACAGATCTTTCACTTGCTTAGTTAGATTGATACCAAGGTATTTTATGTTATTTGTGACTATTGTGAAGAGTGTAGTTTCCCTAATTTCTTTCTCAGCCTGTTTATCCTTTGAGTAGAGGAAGGCTACTGATTTGTTTGAATAATTTTATTTCCAGCCATTTTGCTAACATTGTTTACTAGCTGTAGGAGTTCTCTGGTGGAATTTTTGGGCTCACTTAAGTATACTATCATATCATCTGAAAATAGTGGTGTTTTGACTTCTTCCTTTCATATTTTTATCCCTTTGACCTCTTTTTGTTATCTAATTGATCTGGCTAGAACTTTGAGTACTGTACTGTATAGGTAGGTAGAGATTGGGCAGCCTTGTCTAGTCCCTGATTTTAGTGGGATTGCTTCAAGTTTCTCTCCACTTAATTTGATGTTGGCTACTGGTTTCCTGTGTATTGCTTTTCCTATGATTAGGTATGGGCCTTAAATTCTTGACCTTTCCAAGACTTTTACCATTAAGGGGTGTTCAATTTTGTCAAATGCATTCTCAGTATCTAATGAGATGATTTGTAGGTTTTCTTTTTGTTTTTTTGTTTTTTTTTTTTTTTGTTTTTTGATTTTTTTTGAGTTTGTTTATATAGTGGATTATGTTTATGAATTTCCATATATTGAACCACTCCTGGGATAAAGCCTACTTGATCATGATGGATGATTGTTTTTATGTGTTCTTTGATTCAATTTTCAATAATTTTATTGAGTATTTTTGCATCAATATTCATAAGGGAGATTGTTCTGAAGCTCTCTTTCTTTGTTGGGTCTTTGTGATTTAGGAATGAGCATAATTGTGGTTTCATAAGATGAATGTGTAGTGTTTCTTCTGTTTCTATTTTGTGGAATAGTTTGAAGAGGATTGGTATTGTCTTCTTTGAAGGTCTGATAGAATTCAGCACTAAACTTATTTGTTCCTGGGCTTTCTTTGGTGGGGAAATGTTTAATGACTGCTTCTATTACTTTAGGGATTATGGGAATATTTAGATGATTTATCTGATCCTGGTTTAACTTTGTTACCTGGTATCATCCAGAAAATTGTCCATTTCGTCTATAGTTTCCAGTTTTGTTGATTATAGGCTTTTGTAGGTGGATCTGATGATTTATTGAATTTCCTTGGTTTCTGTTGTTATGTCTCCCTTTTCAGTTCTGATTTTATTAATTTGGATACTGTCTCTATGCCCTCTGGTTAGTCTTGCTGAGTGTTTATCTATCTTGTTAATTTTCTCAAAGAACCAATTCTTGATTTTTGTTGATTCTTTTTATAGCACTTATTGTTTCTATTTGGTTGATTTCAGCTCTGAGTTTGATTATTTCCTGCCTTCTACTCTCTTGGGTGTATTTGCTTCTTTTGGTTCTAGAGCTTACAGATATGTTGTCAAGCTGCTGGTGTATGCTCTCTCTTGTTTCTTTTTGTAGGCACATGGAGTTGTGAGTTTTTCTCTTAGCACTACTTTCATCTTGTCCCACAATTTTGGTATGATGTGCCTTCATTTTCATCAAATTCTAAAAAGTCTTTAATTTCTTTCTTTATTTCTTCATTGACATTGAGTAGAGCATTGTCCAGTTTCCATGTGTATGTGGGCTTTCCATTGTTTTTGTTGTTATTGAAGACCAGCCTTAGTCCTGGGTTATCTAATAGAATACATGGGATTTTTCAATTTTCTTGGATCTGTTGATGCCTGTTTTGTGACCAATTATATGGTAAATTTTGGAGAAGGCACCATGAGGTGCTGCGCACAGGTATATTCTTTTGTTTTAGGATGTAATGTACTGTGGATATTGTTAAATCCATTAGTTTATAACTTCTCTCAGTTTCACTGTGTCTCTGTTTAATATCTGTTTCCATGATCTGTCCAATACTGAGAGTGGGATGTTGACATCTCCCACTATTATTGTGTGAGGTGCAATGTGTGCTTTGAGCTTTAGTAAAATTTCTTTTATGAATGTGGCTGCCCTTGAATTTGGAGCATAGATTTTCAGAAATGAGAGTTCATCTTGGTAGATTTGTCTTTGAAGAGTATGAAGTGTCCTTCCTTACCTTTATTTATAACTTCTGGTTGAAAGTCAATTTTATTTGATATTAGAATGGCTACTCCAGATTGATTCTTGGGACCATTTGCTTAGAAAATTGTTTTCCAGCCTTTTACTCTGACGTAGTGTCTGTCTTTGTCACCGAATTGTGTTTCCTGTATGCAACAAAATGCTGCATCCTGTTTAAGTATCTAGTCCATTGGTTGGTCTATGTCTTTTTATTGGGGAATTGAGTCCTTTGATGTGAATAGATATTAGGGTAAAGTGATTGTTTCATCCTGTTACTTGTGTTGTTAGAGGTGGAATTATGTTTTTGTGCCTATCTTCTTTTGGGATTGTTGGAAGATTACTTTCTTGCCTTTTTGAGGGTGTAGTTTTCTTCCTTATGTGGGAGTTTTCTCTATTATCCTTTGTATGGCTTGATTTGTGGAAAGATATTTTGTAAATTTTGTTTGTCAAGGAATATCTTAGTTTCTCCATCTATGGTAATTGAGAGTTTGCTGGGTATAGTAGTCTGGGCTAGCATTTGTGTTCTCTCAGGGTCTGTATGACATCCGTCCAGGATCTTCTGTCTTTTATAGTCTCTGGTGTCTAGTATAATTCTAATATTTCTGCCTCTATAAGTTACTTGATCTTTTTCCCTTCATTCTTTAATATTCTTTCTTTGTTTTGTGCATTTGGTGTTTTGATTATTATGTGAGAGGAGGAATTTCCTTTCTGGTCCAGTCTATTTGGAGTCTTCAAGCTTCTTATGTATTTGTGAAGATCCCTTACTTTTGGTTCAGTAAGTTTTCTTCTATAATTTCGTTGAAAATATTTACTGACCCTTTTAGTTAGGAATTTTCACTCTCTTCTATTCCTATTATTCTTTAGTTTGGTCTTCTCATTGTGTCCTGGATTTCCTGGATATTTTGGGTTAGGAGCTTTTTGCATTTTGCATTTTAACAGTTGTGTCAATTTTTTGTGGTGTCTTCTGTACCCAAGATTCTCTCTTCTAGCTCTTGTATTCTGTTGGTGATGCTTGTATCTATGACTCCTGATCTCTTTCCTAGGTTTTCTATCTTCAGAGTAGTCTCCTTTTGTGATTTCCTTATTGTTTCTACTTCCATTTTTAGATCCTAGATGGTTTTGTTGAATTTCTTCACCTGTTTGGTTGTGTTTTCTTGCAATTATTTAAGGGATTTTTTTTTTGTTTCCTCTTTAAGGGTTTCTACCTGTTTACTTGTGTTCTCCTGTATTTCTTTAAGGGAGTTATTTATGTCCTTCTTGAAGTCCACCATCATCATCATTAGAAGTGATTTTAAATCAGAATCTTGCTTTTCCAGTGTGATAGGGTATTCAGGGCTTGCTATGGTGGGAGAACTGGTTTCTGATGGTGCCAAGTAACCTTGGTTTTTGTTGCTTATGTTCTTGTACTTGCTTTTCACCATCTGGTCATCTCTAGTGCTACCTTCACTCATTGTCTCTGACTACAGCTTGTTTCTCCATATCTTGGTTGTGTCAGAACTCTTCAGAGTCCAGCTGTGTCTGTGATCCTGTGATCCTGACATACTGGATGTAAGAGTTCCTGGGAGTCAAGCTGCCTCTGGGATCCTGAAATCCTGGGTGTGACTAAGCTCCTGAGATACTGTGATCCTATGATCCTAATTTCCTAGGTGTGTGAGAGCTCCTGGGAGTCTAGCTTCCTCTGGGAGTTGTGTGACTGGGAACAGAACTATGATCCTGGGAGTGTTAGAGCTTCTTGGAGTCCAGTTTCCTCTGGGTCTTATGGGATTGAGTGCAGATCTGGCACACAAGATCTACTTAGGGTAGGAACACAGACTGGAAGGAACCATTTCTTCTGGCTGGGCAGGGGTTCCTGGATTCCTGGGGGTCCCAGTTACTCTATGTTTGGGGTTGATGTCACTGCCTCCTCACCTGTGATTCTGGATATCTTAGAGCTCCTGTAAATCCAGCCTCCTCTGGGTGTTATAGGATTGGGTGCAGAGCAGGTAAGGAAATATAAACTTGAAAGTTCTACAAAGCTCATAATGGCTTTTCTTAAAATTTCTGGAAATCAGATTTTTGTGTTTATATATATAACATATATTAGCATGTGGGAAATTATTGCTGGTTTTTTTGTTTTGTATTGTTTTGTTTGAGCATCTGTAGTAGTCCTGTCACTATATACATTAGAAATAGTCAACAAGAGACAGATTGCCTTTTTTGTAGACCTTTTAATCTAGAGTGACACACTGATAATGAAACAACAAACACATCTCTCAGATGATGACAGGTGATAGGAGAGTGGTAGCAGCTGCAAGGAATAGAGTGACATGGGAACACATCAATCAAATACTTAATACCATGCCAGCAAACATTACAGCTAGAAACTGCTGGGAACAGTCAAGGATTACTTTACTTGAGCTGAACTGGCTCACTTTACTAACTAAATGGTTGATCTGGGATACTCAGATTCATTAAGGGAGCATCCAAGATAAGAATACAGGAAGCAAGCTCACTGCAACTGGGGAAACAAAATTCAGATATCATTGAAGTTATTACTGCAAAAAAAATCTTGTCCATGTCCCATTGATCTCTGTAACTTTTATGAAGTTTAAAATAGTTAAGAAAGTTAGAATAACTAAGGACACTTTTTGTCTTACCGAAACATGATAAATGAATTTTATATTCTAAAAGTATTTGTTATACTTGGCCCAGTTTATGAAGCAGTTGGAATTGAAATATATCAGTCACAATCTTGTCCCAGAGATCCATAAAACTCCCTTGTAAGTTGTGTGAACTGTGGATACTATCACATTCATATAAAGAAAAATGAAAGAGTCTATTAATTGTAAAGTTATAAAATTTGTAAGAAATTACTATTAACATCTCTGAATTTGATTAAATACCAAAATTAACAAACACACATTTTTTCATGTATGCACATATATTTTAGATAGATAATTGTAAATGAATTTTAATTCAGCAACATTCTGGATCTCCAAGGGTTCACATCCAAAATTGATTTTGGCCTGTAGTCTGGCTTGAATTCAGACATACCACAAAACTTTCATCCCTTTGGCTGGAATACAGACATGGTTGCCGTTAGTATATATCTTTAATCTTTCTGGACAGACTACAAACAAATCTGCCTTTAGTATACATCATTCACCTCTCTAACTAGAATATAAACATGCCCTTAGTAAACACCTTTAATGTGGTATAGTATCACATTGTTCAAACCAAAACAATAATGGTGAAGTTAGTTTGTAGAAGGAAGCATCCATAATTAAAAGTGACATCTAATTAAGGAAAAAAGAAATGATAACTCATAAATTTGACAGAATAATCCAGAGATAAAATACTCCCAACTCTTTTGAGAATAGACAGGTAAGAAAGGTGACTTAAAAACAGCACATAGACAGTAAAATTAGTTCAGTCAGTACAGTTCATGCAGTGCACTCAGTTTAGTTGAGTTGGATTGAGCTCAATTCAGAGACAGTTTTAACCTGGACAGTTTTACAGAGGCAAGTTGCAGATAGAACAAGCTACACGTAGGTAAAGACAAGAGGTCTAGAGAGTAAGAAAAAACCCAAAGTTTAGAAGAAATGGCCAGAGTTAGTTTGAGGCAGAACAGAGCAGCTCAGTGAGAAGCCAGTTTGAATCCGACAGCTTGGAGAAGAGTTTAAGTTAGAGCAGCTGAGTTGAACTAGCCAGCTAGAGTTCAGAAAGAACTAGAAAGTATGAACTGATTCAGCAGTAAGCCTCAGAGATGACAATTACATCTGGAGAATAAAGAATACATTTACCATTTACAGGATACACACACACACACACATGTATATACATATACATATACATATATATATTATAAGTCATATAATATATATATATATATGAATGAAAGAAGAAAGAAAGTTGATGGATGCATAGATAGATATAGATAGATAAACAGGCAGACAGATAAATATAATAAATGATTAAATAGTAGGTAAAAATAACAGGGAAAGTAAGTAAGAAAGAAGAAATAGAAGAAAAAAAGAGTCAAAAAATAAATATTCTTAATATAACAATAATTCCTACTCCTACATTCCTCTTGAGAAATAAGAGTAGTAAAGAATCATAAAAATACAACTCTCAAGTTTTATAAATCATGAACTTCTTAAAGGACTGGCTATTATTTAAGACTTTTTTCTTATTTCTATAGTATCTAATATAGCTCTGCAATATGTACAGGACTTTGAGAAATAAGATTATTCTTGATTATCATGTGTCAACTCAAAGGCTAAGAATATTCTTAAGAATATTCATGATATTGCTGACCCCAATAATGGAGGTCTGGAGTCAGAAGCTGGTAAATGAACACAATGTGTGGAAATTTGAAATGTTCTTCCATGTAGCTTCAGCACTTAGGAAGCAGAGAGAGGTAGGTTTGTGGTCAGCAAGGAATAAAGTGAACCTTGTTTTCAACAATGGAAATGAGTAACCCTCTATAAGGAAAAACTAAACACAGTAAGAGAAGCATCCTTTAAAAATTCAGGCTGAGAAACAAAGATTCCCACATATTCATTGTCCTTCAGATGGTGATCAGTTGAACCTTGTTAATATCTTTCTCTGGTTAAAGTCACTAGTGTAGGTAGGAGGGAAATCAAATGCATTTAGACATGAAAAACAAAGAACATTTCAAAATATATGACTGCTTAGTGCTCAGAATAGCATAAAGTGTTGACAAAAAGTGGATTTAACATCATTAAACAATAAGGGATTCTTTTGAGATAGATAAAAACATGTTAAAGAAATAAGGAAAGAAAGTTAAATGTAACCAAGAATGATAATCAAATATATAAAATCAAATATGCAATTGAGAGAAGTCTGTTGTTTTTTTCAGTACAGGTTAATCAAATGCAGTATGCATAAATGTAAAAACACCACAGTTAGGCATTTTGCTAGTCAAATTTGCCACAAGAAAGGAATGTAGGGCCAGGAACAAACTTCTTTAATCTTCAGAGTGCAAATGTGGATTGAAACATTCTGGCATAAAGAGACTAAGTAGCACATATTGAATATAATATACAATTCCTAAAAATTGATCCAATTCCTCAGGTAACACACTGAATAATGCTATTCTTAAGCTTTTAAGGAATGACATTATCTAAATAATGAGTGTGAACTCAAATATCCACAAGGATGCCTCAAACATCAGCTGTAAAATTATTAAAATTTTATAGTTTTTAAAAATATGGTTTTGTTCTGATTCTAGTACCTAGTGCTTCAGGTGTGTGTTTGCTTTTGAAGTTCCAAAAGATCTTTTGGCCTTGATGATAGTAGATGATCTAAACTTTATTCCACAATAAAAAGAGATAAAGATTACTTCTCTGTGTATAGATTGTCTATACACAGAGAAAGAGTAAATGTACAGGATGCTATCAGAAATATAAAACATACATAAAATCAGATAGAAAAGCCTCTTGATATAAGAGTCACAGATTAAATTTTTTTCCAAAGAAAATTTTTATAAAATATCAGTGCATCCTTGAGGAAAAAAAATGTGTCTGTTGACAGAGTTCTAGTAAGGAAAGTCCCTTTGTATCACTGCATACATCTAAAAGCCTTCTAAAAGATGACAAACAGGGGGTTTCATTACAACTCTGGGTTTACTTTATATAGTCCTCTTGAAATACGTTTTTTAGACTATACTGTATTCAATTTCTTAAATATTTTAGTGTAAATTCTATAGAATATCTGTATTTCAATGAAAGTTATTATGTTCCCTTTACTTTGTGTCATGTTGGTTTTGATAAATTATCTGACAAGAGAGATATTTTATTCTTATGTAGATTATATCCCAGTGTCTCCTTTTTAATTATTCATTTCTCCACCCTCAAATCTTTGTCCATTTTGAAACTCAAGGATAAAGTCAAAGATGAACACAAAAAAATCATAAATTTTGTTGCTCCTCCTTGCCTTTTATCTTATTAAAGTTGAATGACCTCATTTTAAATTATGAACAAATGATTCCACTATCCTTTATTCTTACAATTAACAATCGTAGTTCTCTCGATCATTTCTTACACTTCATCCTCTACTTACTCCTCATTGAATATTAACTTCTCCATCTTAGATCATAACTGTTTGTATCAGTTTGGCAGAATGATTGTATGGAGGAATGCTACCTCTGAATTGTCTCATTAATAACCAAATTGCCTTTGACATTTCTAGAGATTGGGAGAAAAAAGAAGAATGTGCTTAGAGATCTTGTGTTTAGCAGATTCTTCCATGGAATAGTTGCTTTTGTACTGGGTCATTGTATAAAGTAGAAAGGCAATTGCCTTGGGTCTCTCTTAAAACAGCAAATCTCCACCATAATAATGGTACTTAGCAGCTTTTCAAAATGTCATGATTCTTATTATCAACCTTTTATATGGTGGTATTAAAGCATGAACACTTTCAGTGATATAAATATTTGAACTACACCATTAGAACTATATGGCACAGTATACACTATGATCAATATGTATTGAAGGTATATTATAACTAAATATTTTTCAATTTATTTATATTTTTACTTATTTATTTTATATCCCACTCATTGCCCATCTCCCAGTCACATCGTCCCACAATCTTTCCCCCATTCTCCCCTACACTTTTCCTCAGTGAAGGTGGTGGCCATCCTGGGTATTCCCCTGCCCTGGAATATCACGTCTCTGTGAGGCTATGTACTTCCTCTGCAACTGAGGCCAAGTAAGGCAGCCCAGTAAGAAAAACATATTCGACAGACAGGCAACAGCTATGGGATACCCCCGTTTCAGTTTCAGTTGTTCTGGGTCAACATGAGGACCAAGCTTCTTATCTGTTACACATGTGCAAGTAGGCCAAGGTCCAGGACTTGTCTGTTCTTTGGTTGGTGGTTCAGTCTCAAGGGCCTAGGTTAGTTGATTCTGTTTGTCTTCCTGTTGAGCTCCCTTTAAAGGTTGCAATCCTTCCTCCTATTCTTCCATAAGTGTCCTCAATCTCCATCCACTGTTTGGCTGTGGGTGTATCTGTCTAAGTCAGCTGATGGGTTGAGCCTCTTAGAGAACATTTTCCTGTCTACAAGCCTAACAGAGTTTCATTAATCATGTTAGAGATTGCTCCTTGCCTATGGGATTGGTCTCAAGTTAGACTAGTTATTGTTTGTCCATTCTTTCTCTCTGTGCTCCATTCCCAATCCCTGCATTTCTTGTAGACAGGATACACTATGGGTTAAAATTTTGTGCATAGGTTGGTATCCTTAATGCTCCACTGGAGTTCCTACGTGGCCATAGGAGGCAGCCTCCCTTGGTACCATATCACAAATGCTTTCTACTACTCTTTTTTGCCTGGAGGTTTTGGTGTACTTTTAAATTGTTAGTATGATAACTCTTTTATTTCTTTATGAAGACACTTGCTGCTATGAACTTTCCTCCTAGGACTAATTTCAGTGTGTCCTATAATTTTGGATATGTTGTGCCTTCATTTACAGTGAATTCTACAAAGTCTTTAATTTCTTTCTTTCATTTTTCCCCTGACCCAGAGATCATTAAGTACAGAGTTGTTCAATTTACATGAGTGTGTAGGCTTCTGTTGGGTTTGTTATTTAAGTCCAGCTTTAATCCATGGTGATAGGATACGTTACAAGGTGTCATTTAAATTTTCTTGTATCTCTTGCAGATTGCTGTGTGACTGACTACATGGTCAATTTTGAACAAGGATGGAAGAGGTGCTAAGAAGAAATTCTTTTGTGTTTTGGTAAAATATTGTATAGATGCTTGTTAGTTTCTTTTTATTCATAGTGTAAGTTAGTTTCCTTATTTCTCTATTTAGGTTTTGTCTGGATGAACTGTCAGTTGGTGAGAGTGGTGTGTTGAAGTCTTTCACTATTAATATGTGGGGTTTGATGTTCAAGTTAAACTTTAGCAATGTTTCTTTCACACATGTGGGTGCCCTTGTATTTGGGGTGTAGATGTGAAAATTCAAGATGTCATCTTAGTAGATTTCTTTCTATGATGGGTTTAAAGTGCTTTTCCTTGTCTCATTTAATTAATGATCATTGAAAATCTATTTTATTAGGTATTAGAATGACTATACTGTAGGACTGCATAAAGGTATCCTGGTTCATGGCTGGGCATGGGCCTGGAACCCTGAGACTCTAAGTGAGTAATGGCAGATGTCCAGCCATGTCCCCAGAACCCAGAGTCCTGATGCGCAGTCTCTTCTCCATAGACCTACATTGTTCAGTCACTTAGGCCATTACAACCCCTCCCAAAGTGCACAGGTAGAGGGCGTGACTATAGGCTACAGGCCCTAGGGATTTACATACTAATGAAGGCCAGAGGGAGGAGCAAATTAAGGATCCTTCCCAGGCCCTCCTCCTTTCCCCCTACCTATTTAACTCAGGACTGCCCTGAGTTTCAGGATTTGCAGTTCTGTATGGTACAAGCTCAACAGGCCTGATGAAAGTAGGAGGATTGGTAGGAAAGGAAATGAAAGCCCCCTTGGATAGTTGACTGCTCTGGGCAGTTCTGGCTTGCTTCACAGGACCCAGTTAGAGGAGAAGATGTGTGGGGGAAGGGAAGTTTACCTGTATGGTTCAGTGTCAGCAGGTCCTAAGAAGATGGGAGGGGAAGTGGAAGAGAAGTGGAGATCCCTTTGGGATAACAGGCTGCTCAGGCTTAGTAAATATATACATCATCAATCAATCAATCAGCAAGTCAGTCAACCCTTTATTTTATCCACATGTCTGTTCATTGGCTTAACTGAGTTTTTTTTTTCATAAATAAGTGAATATTATTCAAATCAAGTTGAAAGTAGTTATTTTGCACTCCAAATCTTTATTAAAAAATGTGTGCCTCAATCTTAAGAATATTTATATTTTTCTTGCCAACAGGGTTGTAATTTGTTCATCCCAACATGAAGAGTAAAATCCCTGCTCCAAACCATCAGGGAATACTGCCTTAGGGAACTGCATGAGACATCAGTGTCCTTCTCTAACCCATCATGCCAAATAGACTTGAGTTCCTGCCATCATTTCCCTTCCTTTTAACTTCCTGTACCACAGATACTAGCAGAAAAAAGTACTTGGCTTCACTCTCTTAGACATTTTCAATATTTATACTTGAGTTATACATTTATTACAGAGCTTCTTGTGGAATGATTACTTTAGTTAATTATTTACTCATTTGCTTTTTCTCTTAGAGAAAAAAATTACTCAACCACACAAGTACCTGTATCTACAGCAAAGTGCCAGGGTGTTTTATCAGGAGCATTGGTATTTTACATTGAGTTAATTACACCTCTCTAAAAAGGAATCTGTGAGAGTTTCCCTGTGTTCACAGATGCACATCATCTACCTTATAACATGAAAGCTACTTATATTTACTTTGTTTTCTTTTTTCTTTTTAATATATTCCTTCCTCATGCAACATATCCTGACAACAGTATCTCTTCCCTTAATCCACTTCTGCCAGTCTCCTATCACCTATTCTCTCCTCTAGATCCACTGCTCATGAGATTCTCTTCAGATGAGAGCAGTCCTCCCAGAGATATCAATTGAACACATTAAACTTTTTTTTTACATAAGTAATATTTCATTTAAAATAATTTACTTGAGGATTAAGACATGGTTTCCAGTGGTTCTCAACTTGTTGATCATTCACCTAAGACCATCAGAAAACACATATATTTATATTATGATACATATCTGTAGCAAAATTACAGTTGTGAAGTAGCAACAAAAATAATTTATAATTCTGGGTCATGAGAACATGAAGAACTGTATTCAAGGGTCACAACATTTATAAGGTTGAGAACCATATGCTTAGTGGGTAAAGGATCAATATATAAACATTCATAATAGCTTGACCATATGTAAATGTTATCATATATCCACTTTCTGTTTATGTATATATGTTTCACATGTTATGTATATTATACACATTATCATGTACAGAAAATTATAATGATAGTAATTTAATAAAATATTGACATATAACTGGGAAAATGTAATGAGATCTGTATATGACATATGGATATTGTAGGGATTTTTTATTCACCTCTCATAAATTACAACTCAGCCTCAGTGACCTGACCCGCGGGTGCAGTTATTCGTGGGGGTCAAAGGGGACCTCACCTGGAAAGGAACATGGGTGAGAGAAAGGACGAGACCAAGCAAATGTAGACTTGTCAAGGTCTGCTTTAATGCGGAAGCGGCTTACAAGATATACTCTAGGCAAAGGAGGAAGAGGAACAAAGAACAGGATGGGGAATCTATCAACTATTGATAGATAAGGTCAGTCATCTGGCTGAGCATTCTTCAGTTTTTCCCAGAATGTCCAGGGGCAACAGTTCTCTATGAACAGGAAATTCTTTCTTAGCTGAAGGTCGGATTCTCCCGAAAGAGACAGTTTATCATAAAGGCAATTCATTAAGCAACTTTTGTTAGCTGGGATGGTGGTCCAGGGTCCCCAGCACCTCAGTTTCCTTTTCCTCCTTTCCTTCTATTATGTCTCTTCCTACAGCCTAGTTCTACCATTTCCACTGTTCCTCTATTTCCCTTTAGAAAAGAGATGGCTTCCCAGGGATATCAAGCAAGCATGGCATAACAACTTACAAATACACTAGGCACATATCAAGGCTAGACATGACAAACCCAATAGGAAGAAAGGAGTCCAAAAGCAGACAAAAGAGTCAGACACCACCCCCACAAAAAGAAGCAGCACAAGAATAACAAGCTACACAACCACAATGTATATGCAAATGACCTAGCTCAGATGCAAATAGGCTCACTGTTTTTAGTTTCAGTCTCTGTGAGCTCCAGTTAGCCCTGGTTAATTGATCCTGTGGAACATGTTTTTGTGGGACCATTGATTCCTCTGGCTCTTACAGTCCTTCTTTCTCCAGTTTCAAGGGATTCCTGAGTCTCAACTAATGGGTCTGGATCTGCTCCATTCAGTTGCTGGATAGAGCTTCTCTGATTTTACTAGATTCCAACCTGTGAGTTTCGCAGAATAACATTAGGAATCATTTCCTTGAATTTTGTTCCAGTCGTATTTGGGTCTGTCTTAGGTCTCTGGGTTATCCAGCCTCTGGTTCCTAGTCCTCCAGGCAGTATCCACCATGGGCTTCCTCTCTGACATGGGCCAAAAATTGAAACAGTCATTGGCTGGTAACTTCCTCACATTTTTCCCAGCGCATCTTGTTGGCAGGACAAATTATAGATCAATGGTCTTGTGGTAGGATTGATGTCCAGGTCCTTAAAACGGAAGCCTGGTCTTGTTCCAAAAAATATCCTGTTTAGGCTCTGTAACCACACTACTAGGAGTGTTATCTAAGGTCACTCTCCTAGATTCTAGGGATTTTCTACTCTGCACTAGGTTTCATAATACTCCCTAAATGCCCCCCATAAATTCTAGTTCTTTCTCCTACCACATCCTCCCTCCATCTTACTCCTACCTGATTCCTCCTATTTTCATGCTCACTGACCTCTAGCCCACCTGTGAAGCCTGTTCTTTTTCTCCTTCTCAGTGACTTTGGATATTACAGTCTTTGTTAAAATATATTTGAAGGTATGTACTTTAACACATGAGAAAGCTTCCTATTAAACCACCATCATGTGACAGGGATGTGTGTACCTCTTCTAAATCCTGTCTTTCTTCTACACTCCTTCTGTACATATGGTAAAATGCCAACACTTTTTCTTGTATAGATGGAAAGCAATAATCATATGGGCTAATTCCAGGTGTCATTATATCATAATGATTGTACAAGTAAAAGGAACTGTTTGTGGCAAGGGTTTATGGCTAGCCTGTGAGTTCACAGTGGTGTCTTTGTGAGTGAATTGTTGGATCCTGAGGTATCATAGTCTGCAAGAAAATATCTGATTGACAGCAGGGTGTTTATATGTGTCACTTACTCACAGCCTGGAATCCTTCCCAGAAAACAGGCACACTGGCACATTGGAAAAGTTTAAGGATTTTGCTGTAGGAATGTATTGAAGCTTAGATGAATTCCCTCCAAGTCTGGGAAAATGACACTCAATTAGGAGCCACTGGAGAACATTATTTCATAGTATGGAACAGCCATTCAGTCTAGATCAAAATCCACACCCAGACATCCTTTGTCCTCTAGAAGTGTGTCTTACATACTAAGAAAATATACCATTAATCAACTCACTTTGTTTAAAATTAGAATTTCTCCATTAAAAAATATCTATGGATTTTTTTCCAATTAGACATAAACTAAACCTCTACTGTTAGGTAAAGTTTATTATATAAATTATAAGTCTACTGATAAAAGTGAGATTTCATTCTACAGATGCTAAGGTAAACTTGAAAAATAAAATAATTTCCCCTGTTTTCTAATGAAACAATTAATCTTCCAGAATATACTTAAGGAAAGAATTTCTCCTTTCAAAAAAATATGCTAGATGTCAAAGCAAAATGGAAACTCCCTAACAAGGCTACATAATTCATAATTTTGTGTCACAATTTACTCTGGAGAGTTTTGTTTTAATAATCAAATCTCAAACAATATATTTACTTGTCACATTGACAAAATTGTAAGATTATGACATGGGTTTTATTCCCAAATCAAACAGGTTAACCCTAGGTGTGATCTTTATACTAGATAGACACAAATATCTAGCTCATAACCATGAGTAAATAAGCTGATCTAAATGAAGAGATCTTGCATGTTGAGAAAAGGTGTAATAGTGTACAAGAAAACCTTGTCCCTTACTGGTGAGTTTATAAAGCAGCTATACTCCATAGCTGTAAAGAGAGAAGCAAAGAGGCATATGGACATACTAGCATTAGGGTCATTCTCAGGATGAACTAGAGTCCTTTTTCATGCCACTATGTTATAATTTCAGCATTAATGATTAGACTTAATATTCGCATAGTACAATCTGCCTAAGCAGATAGTCAATAGCTGAGCATACAAGGATGAACTAAAACAAATGGAATGAAAATTATGAGTTCTAGTATAGAAATGTAGTTTTAAATGATGAAATAGATATGCACTTAATCATGTATATGTTATCAAAAGTAATGTAATCCAATAATGTGAATGAAAGCTATTGTTTTTTCCTTCATATTTTCTAAAAATACCAAAACACAGAGAAATATTAGTATGTCTTATGATTAACATGTTTATGAAGAAATATTTGATTTATTTAAATAGACATACTTTTTCTCTCCATTACTCTCTAAATCATATAGTTAAGTGCTGGGGGCCATCCCCGGCTTGGTGGGAGGAGAAGATGCTTCTTCTTTCTTCTCCTTTGGTCAGTTCTTCTTGAGGCAGCCGAGGGGGATAGGAATTGGAAGAGCTTCGGCGGTGGTAAGACATGGTCTTATGAGATTCAGGGTAAGATTTTGGTCTTATGAGTTATTTAAGGTTGCCGTATACATTACTATAGTTTACTAACTAAGCTACTGTAGCTGACCTGCAATCTATTTGATGATCCTCTGAGGCCAGAAACTGTTTCTGGCCACTAGCACCTCTGCTCAGGGACAGCAGAGAATTAGGCAATGCCTTTGTTCTGTCTCTGTAAGCACTGCTAGACTCTAACTTAGGTCTGTTGGTTTGAGGTCGCAGGAAGAAAAGACACTTAAAGAAGTTATTGTAGTTTATTACTAAGTATAAAAAGTTTCCTATGAAACCTAGCTAAGAGACAAAGTAGGGAAAGGTAAAATATTCTAACAAAGGAAAAATTCTAAGTGGAGAAAATCTAAGCAGGGAAGAAAGAAGAGGGAGATAGAGAGGAGAGGAGAGGAGAGGAGAGGAGAGGAGAGGAGAGGAGAGGAAGAGAGAGAGAGAGAGAGAGCACTAGAAAGAGTGGGAGAGAGAAAAGTGAGTGAAAAAGAGAAAGTGAAGTGAGAGTGAGGAAGTGAAGTGACCTCTAAGGAATGTCCCTTTGTCTTATACATCATTCAGAGTACCTGATCACATGTTACAAAGTTCATCATAAGTTCACACCAAAATTCAAATCATAAATCAAAATAGAAGTTTACAACAGATAAAGTTTACATGTATATCCATTAGGAGTAATTATCTGACTAAACATCCATCACCTGTCTAGCTCCACAGGTTCACTGAAGGTTTAAAACTATAACTAAGAAATTAGTGAAGTTTTGTATAGATAAACCCAAGTAATATTTTCTCTTCTGTCATAGCACCTATAATAAATCATGAGTTCCCTATGAGTGACCTTTGGTTAATTTTTTTACAACCACCTTGGAATGTGCTCTGAGCAGGAGAGCGTCTGGTTACTATCTAAGTGCTGTTAACTGATGACACTTGGGAGACTGGCAGAGTTCTCATAGCAGTCGTGACTATCAGAAAGGGACATAATACCAGTCCCACTATAAAAAGAGCTAAATAATCATTGATATAATTTTAGAGATTCTTATAGGATCATCATTAAGACTTAAGAAGTCGTCTATTTCTCTATATAGCATCACTACAAGAAAGTACATCTTCGTGGGTCTGCAGAGATCTGCTCCAAAGGAGTGCTATTGCTTAGTGATTGTTATGCATGTTTAATAATAATAATAATAATAATAATAATAGCATATTAATAGCAGGATCTTTCCTAAAATATGTCCGGCCACAGCCTTGCTGATGGGGCACACTTGTTGCAGATTATATAATAATCCGAGGCAACCATTTCAGGATGATCAACTGCTAATTATTAGCTTGTCCCATTATGGCTCCTGACAGTTAAGATTAATAATTTTAAATTAAAACTTATTTTTTTAGTTCATAAATATGTTTTAATAAACAGAGAAAAATCTATTCAAGAAATAATCCATTGGTGGGGGCTAGAATATGAAACAGATTTTTGTTCTTAATGCACAGGAGAAAGAAGTATATATACAAATTACTTACTTTCTCCTTTGCCAAGGCAAAATATTTTGTCATGTATAAAATGATATAAATCATGGATTTATTGTTGAAGTAAGTACTTTCCACTAGTGCAAGGGAGCCATATTGGCAAAACCAGAAAGCATTTGGGTACATATCATCTATAGTTTAAAAAAGAGAGATAATGATGCCAGTAGTCAGGAAAATGTTGCTTTATATTCAGTTTAGAAAACCATTCCATGGAATGGTGATTCCTAATTTTAGAGAAAGCTTTCACACCATAACTACGTACTTTATTATCTAGTGACCAGGGAAAATCCACATACTACTTTGAGAAGCATAAATGAAAACTTTTTATGCATAAATTTAATAATAATTTATAAGATTGGGTGTCATTTAAAGCATTTTTATACAGAAGCTAGGGGGTGATATAATATAGACACTAAAAGTACTTGATTTGAAATTATATTTGAACTGTGGAGACATGATCATTGATCTCTGAGAAAATACAGAAATAAAAATTCTGATACATTTTGTTATTCTACCTTTAAAATATGGAACATCATCAGGTGTTTTATGATTATCTTGTTGAAATTAAGGTATATGATTACATGTATTTAAAGAACATGGTCATCATAATTTTGTGGATTGTACTGATTGTTAAGAATCTCTATAGCTTATTAAATATAACAAAGACTTTTAGTTTAGGGATTTGTGTATAAGGAAAAAATATTTTTAAGTTTCTAGCTGTAACTTTACCATGACTGAATTTTTTTTTTTGTAACTGACAAGTCATATGTATCCTAGAAGCCCATGCGACCATGTCGTTGAAATATGTCAAAGTTGAGAATATCCAGGCCCTCCAGAGCCATCTTATACACAATACTTTTCTAAAGGCCAAAAAAGGATGAAAAATTTTCATCGTTATTATCATTAAGTCCAATTATTTAATGGAGTTAGACAGAAGTATGAGCTGCCTTTTCTGTCTCTGGGATCAATATTTCATTACAAGTCACTGCTTACAGGAATACTCATACTCAACTCCCTTTAAATATCTAATTACTGTGTTGTAACAACTATATCATCAAGGAACGGCATGATTTCTAAGCAAAAAAAACCATAGGGGCTCTTATTCTATTTCCTCAAATCCCACATGCTATTCATAATGTCTTCTCACCTACAAAAATACAAGACATTCTTAAGAGCAATCGCGGGGCTAGTCCAAGTAGCTCTAGGCATAAGACAGCAAATTACTCTTTTATTTGATTAATAGAACATATCTACTTTTATATGTCCAGTCATTTGAAAGAATAATTTCTTTATGACTACTGATATGTCTTTATATAGAGATGGCAGCATTAGATGTGAAATTCATCTGAACAGAACTATATCTCTGTAGATTGTCATGTCCACAGACAAAACAGTCCATTGTCCTTGAATGATCTACTTCACATTTCAGGACTTTTCTCTGTTATGGCACAAGCTGAGTTCCACAAAATAATGGGCCACTAGAAGACTAATTTTATCCTTCATGTCTTCTATTTGTAGTAGATCCTGTACTTTCAGAAATTGAAGATTCAGCTGCTAGAACAGACAATGTAGCATTTAAAATTACAAGGGCCAAGAAGAACCTCCTAGAGAGGAGAGACTTTGGAAAGAGCCCTGATCCTCTGAGAGCCACTCCACTGGCTTAAAGCCTGTGTCATTGTGATCTTTCTCGTGCATTTGATGGCTAGTAGAAATTACAGAGCATACATGGGCTATGAAAGACATAAACACACTATAAAAACTCAGAAGATAAAACTCAGTTCAGTATTTACTTCACTAAAACTAAAATTATTTATATCAGCACTAATCTCCAAGCTAGACATTGTAGCAAAAAAAAAAAAAAAAGAATTCATGTAAGCATAAAAGCCAGAACATAAAGAATAGCAAGAAAATGAGGAATATGGATTCAATCTATTTTAAATTTCCTGGGAAAATATCACATAATTTGTAATGATATAAAGCTTGAAGTTCTTACTTTGTAACTTAAATTTTAGAGGTTAAAAAAAAACCCAAATTCTTTTTGATTAAGAAATAAACCAAGCAGAAAAATGAATGACAATCATCAACTTCCTGTATTCCTCTTCTGTCCCCTCTCTCTCTCTCTCTCTCTCTCTCTCTCTCTCTCTCTCTCTCTCTCGTTCTCTCTCCCTCTTTCCCTCTCTCCCTTCTTCCCTTACCCCTCCCTTTCTTCTTTCTTTCTTTTTGTAAACAAGGGAGTTTTAATGAAGTTATAGTGGTTCCTTACAGGAAATGGATGAGGGGTTACTTACTGGGTAAGACAGCAACATCATGGAATCCCAACCTAGCATGGATGATAGCTTATTGCATCTGTGAATAAGAAGTAAACTTAACAACTAGCAGCAGTGTAGCAGGTGAGAGAATGTCTCTTTCAGGTCCCCCAAGTACCCCTCTGGCTCTTCTAGATATTTCAGCATCTGTAAGAGTGTTTCTTGGCACTCCTTATATAGCTTATAGATACCTAGGTAGGAAGAAGCCTAGCAAATATGGTCAGTTCTCAGGACTCCCTGAACCTGTTGATATATTTACTTCTTCTGTCCAAAATCTTTACTGCAGTTTGGTTGTTTTGATTTCTTTAGAACATCCTATATTCACAAGTTTTATTTCATGATGGAGTATTTAATCTCAAAGAATACTTTTATACAACTCCATAAGATATTTAGTGTAGTGTAAGAAGATATAATGTGTATAAAAATATGTTAAATTAAATCAATATGCCATTTATATACCTTGTTTTTTAATATTTTTTCCTTATTTAGAGTAATTTTTACATTTAAATATAGTTCTTTACTGTCTCTAAATTTGTCTATATATTCTCCCATCCTTATTTTTCCAACATTAAGTTTTTACTCAGTAGACAAAAAAGTCAAGTAAAATAACAAAATACCCACAAAGAAAATGATATAAAACAACACCCCAAAACACCAAACTGTCAACAAGCAAAAGCACATGAAAATCTGGGGAGTCCATTACATGTTAATCGAGGACTGAAGATGAGCATTTCTCTGTCCTGGTTGATATGCTCAGTGCCACTCCAGTGGAGAAAACTGATTTCCCTTTCCCAGCACCTATAAATGATTGCTCAGTTGTTGACTTTACTTGGGTAGCCACATTTGCATTCCTTAATTCATTTATAAATAAATAACAATAAATTAACTAACTATAGTAAGATAAAAACAAGAATTATCATAATGATGTTGGGCAGAACAAACCAACAGAATAAAGTCAAAGAGAAGGCATAAGACTCAGAGACTCACTCCCTCACACACTCAGGAATCATATAAAAACACAAATTGTTTTATATGCATGCATGCTCTTATAGTCTCCTTGAGTTCATATGACCCTTAATATTGTTGATTTAGAGGGCTTTATTGTCTTGGGGTGTGTCCATCACTTCTGGCTCTTGGAATCTTTGGTATTTCTCTTAGGTGAATTATCTCAACTCTGAAGGGAAGGTTTGAATGGAAACATCCTCTTAAGTTCTTACTGTTCTAAGTTATCACACTCTGTAACGTCTGGCCATGGATCTGTATGTTTGTCCCCTATGCATAGTAAGAAGTTGCTCTGATGATGGCTGAACAAGACATCGGACTATGAAATAGAAGAAAACCATTAGGTGTCATTTCATCACTATGTTTTATTTGGTTTGCTCATTTTCTAAAAACCAGTATTATTTGATTTTACCCTCGATCCTTAGTCTAGTTTTGGATCTCTTGTTCTTAGTTACACAAGGAATGCCTGATATGATTTCTATCTTGTGGAGTGTGTTTTTGTTTTAATTTTGAGCTTTTATTTTAATTTTTAATATAAGTATTTTTTTACACTCCAGACTTTATTCCACCCCTCAGTCAACCCTCCCACTGTTCCACATCCCATACCTCCAACTCACCCCTTGTCTCCATGAGGCTATCCCCACCCCCTATCCCCTACCCACCTGACCTCTAAACTCCCTGGGGCCTTCAGTCTCTTGAGGGTTAGGTGCATCATCTCTGCTTGAACAGAGACTTGGCAGTCCTCTGCTGTATATGTGTTGGTGTTTCACATCATCTGATGTATGCTGCCTTTTTTGGTGGTCCAGTATTTGAGAGATCTTGGGGGTCCAGATTAATTGAGACTGCTTGTCCTCTTACAGGGTCACCCTTCTCCTCAGTTTCTTTCAGTCTTTCCATAATTCAACAAAAGGAGTCAACAGCTTCTGTTCATTGGTTGAGTGTAAATATCTGGATCTGACGCTTTCAGCTGCTTGTTGGGTCATCCAGAGTGTGATCAATGCTAGGTCCCTTTTTCTGAGTGTTCCATTGCCTGAGTAATAGTGTCAGGCCTTGGGACCTCCCCATGAGCTGGATCCCACTTTGAGCCTGTTGCTGTACCTTCTTTTCCTCAGGTACTTCTTCATTTCTATCCCTGTAATTCTTTCAAATAGGAGCAATTATGGGTCAGAATTTTAACTGTGGGATGGCAATCCCCTCCCTACTGGTGAGCATTTCATCTAAGGCCCCTTCTTTGTGGAGTGAGTCTTAAATTAAGTTATTGGTGGGATAGTCACATAAGCTTTGTCCCACCATTGCCTTAATGTATTTTTTAGACAAGGTATCATTATAGATCGAAGGATTTGTGGCTGGATTAGTGTTTACATTTCCTTTCTGATAGTGTGCATAGTAACTTCATATACAAAAGAAACTAGATTATAGGAGTTAAAGCTCTATCTAGGTGCTCTCTCAACATCTCAGTGTTCAATGTAGTGTTGTGTTCAGCAATATTCTTGACAATTTTGGGTGGTTTGGGAATTCCCAAGGAGCCAGCAACTCAATTATATGTAACCAAATTTCAGTATTGGAAGCTTTGTTTGGTTACAAGAGATATCCAGTTGTAACTGTGTCTTTTTCATTATTTGGTGATTTCATCTAGTTCTCGTTCACATATGATATATTTTAGGAAGTTTTTCTATATTATACTTCTATACTATCCCACACTTGCTCCTTTAGCTGTCTCTCGTCTTCTTCTGTTCCACAGTGAGCTTTGACTTTTTTCTACTGGATCATTCCATTCCAGCCTCCTCATCCCATTAATCCATAATTATCCATTCTATATGCCATTTAATAAGATCTAACCCCTTACTCTTTACTCTCTGTAGTTCTACAGATTGCAGCTTAGTTATCACAGAAAAGTGAATATATACCGTATTCATGTTACTAAATCCGAGATACTTCACTCAGTGTGATATTTTTTAAATTGCCTGCAAATTTCATTACACCACCTTTTAAGCCACTGAATAATACTATACTATATGAATGTATTACATTTTCCGCAGCCACCCTTATGTTGAGGCTCAACTAGATTGTTTCTAATTTCTGGCAGTTATTAATATAGCAGCAATGAATATTGTGGAACAAGTGCCAGTGTGATAGGATGAATCATCTTTTGGTGTTTCATGTTTTATGTTCAGTGGTATAGCTACTTTCTTATTAATCGGTTATTTATTTATTTATTTATTTATTTATTTTTACATTTCTAATGCTGTCCCCTTTCCTGGTCTCACCTCTGCAAACTCCTACCCCATTACCCCTCCTCTTTGCCTCTACGAGGGTGCTCCCCCACACGCCCACACCCTCCTCACTCCTCTAGCATCCCACTAATCTGGGGCAACAAGTCTCCACAGGACCAAGCACCTTCCCAGACATTGATGCCAGATAAGACAATCCTCTGCAACGTATTTTACCAGGAGCCATGGAATGACTCTTTGGTTGGTGGTTTACATGTTTTTGAGTTTTTAATTGTGTGATTAAATTGCTCATATGAGATATGACATATATATTATTAGGAATTAGATTTAATGGATTCCCAAATTACATGGGGAATTCCATGTTTGCTTATAAGACACTACTGGTCCCAGACCCCAGTTGCTTTTGATTGGGAAAAAGATCCCAACAGCCAATGGTTGGGCAGATAGCCTGAGGTGGTACCTAAAGATTTGAGTGGGCTAAGAAATGAGAGAAAGGAAGAAAGGAGATATTACCATGGGGAAAAGAAGAACAACCAGACCATAAGGTGCTCAGACATGTGAGATTAAGGGAAAGTGGCTACAGAGGACACTTCCCAAATTGTGTTAGAGTAGCAAAGATGAAACATAGGTTTTAAAAGATGTTAACTCATGAGTCCTGGAAGGGAGTGTTTACAAGAAGCAGGATGGATTAGAAACCCCCAGCAGAGGATGGCCTTATCTGTCATCAACAGGAAGGGAGGCCTTCGGTCCTGTGGTAGCTTGATGTCCCAGGTTATGAGAATGCTAGAGCACTGACTGATGCTGGAGCGGGTGAGTAGGTGGAGGAGCACCCTCATAGAGGTAAAAGGGAGGGGTGAGATGGTGGATGGGATGGGGGGGTTTATGAAAGGGTAGCCATTCCTGGGATATCATTTGAAATGTAAACAAATAAAAAGATTAATAATAATAATAATAATAAAGAAACATCCAGTCATTCAGCTTAGACTTCCAAATTACTATTCATCACCAAAGGATGTCAGGACTGGAACTCAATCAGGTCAGGATACAGGACCTCATGTAGAGGTCATGGAGGGAAGTTTCTTACTGGCTTGCTTCCCCTGGTTTTCTCAGCTTGCTTTCTTATAGAACCCAAGACTACCAGCCCAGGGATGGTACCACCCACATGGGGCTGAGTCATTGC
Source organism: Grammomys surdaster (assembly GCF_004785775.1). Taxonomy (NCBI): domain Eukaryota; kingdom Metazoa; phylum Chordata; class Mammalia; order Rodentia; family Muridae; genus Grammomys; species Grammomys surdaster. The sequence continues at coordinate 29,978,127 of NW_021604564.1, read as the reverse complement.
TTTTTTCATATCTGTACTGGCTCGTTTTGTGTCAACTTGACACAAGTAGAGTTATCACAGAGAAAAAAGCTTCAGTTGAGAAAATGCCTTCATGAGATCCAACTATAAGGCATTTTCTCAATTATTGATATTTGTTATTTTGTTTTGTTGTTAGTGGTTGTGGGGTGTGTGTGTGTGTGTGCGTGTGTTTCATTTCTTTTGATTTTTCTTGTCTAAGATTATTTATTTTCTCTATTTTCCTTGATTTAGCCTCTTTAGGTGAACTTTATCTTTTAGTATGTTATATAAGGGTGGATTTATAGATAGATATTGCCTAGATTTGTTGTACTATGGAACGTCTTTTTGTTCCATTTACTCAAGGTGAATGTTTTGTTGGGCATATTAGTCTGTGCTAGTATCTGTGTTCTTTTAGAGTCTGAAAAACATTTATCTAGGCCCTTCTGAGTTTTAGAGTCTCCACTGAGTAGTCAGGTGTAATTCTAAATAGATCTGCCTTTATACATTTCTTGGTGTTTTCCCTTTGAAGCTATTAATGTTTTATCTTAGTTCTTTATGTTTAGTGTTTTGATTATCATGTACCAAGGGGATTTTCCTTTCTGGTCCAATCCATTTAGTGCTCTTTCCTTAGGTTAAAAAATTTTTCTTCTTTGATTTTGTTAAAAATATTTTCTGTGCTTTTTTCTTCTTTAATTCCTATTACTCACTGATTTGCTCCTTTCACAGTGTCTCAAATGTCATGGATGTTTTATACCAGGACTTGTTTTAGATTAACATTTTGTTTGACTGATGTACACCTTTCTCCCATACTGTCTTTAATATCTGAGATTCTTGCATTTCTTGTTTTCTACAGATGAAAATTACCTCTGTGGTTCTGTTTAAAGTTCTAATTATTTCACTCCCATATTTTCAGGTATTATTATTATTATATTTACACTTTTTGTTTTCTATGGTTTCACTCATATTGTTCCACTGTTCTTGAGTCTTAATAGATTTGTTTCTATAATGTTTTCATTTCCATAAAGGATATTTTAAGGTCTTTTGCTTGTCCTTCAGCTATGTTGGAGTATTTTGGACTTCCTGTGATACAGTCGCTAGGTTCTAGTAGATAAATATTATGCTCGATAATTTTATTGTGATTTTAAGCTGTCTTCTAAGCATCTTGGATTGGAAGGATTGTAATTCTAGATGCTGATATACTGATATATCATCTTATCTTTGTTAAGTGAATATTCTTTTTTTTTAATTTCTTGTCTGATTCTTAGGAAAGTGTGGTAGATTTGTATTAATTGGTAAGAATATCTGAATTCCTCATACACATCAGCATAGAAGTTTCATGTGAAATATCTTTCTGGCTATTAGTGCCTGTGACTTAGGAATCATAATGGACTGCAGGCAATTTAGGAGCAAGAGTGAGGGAATCAAGGAATTTTACATATATCTGCCTACTTACTCTCCTAAGAATGAAGGCAAAGGGTGAGGAGAAGCAACACCAGAAGATCTTCTTAAGAGCTTGGGATGAGACTGAGGAATTGGACTTGGAAGACTGGAGGGCAAAAAGAAAGTGTGCAGTTAATTTCATAATTCACTGGTCAGAGGGGCCTGTGATTTCGAGAGAGTAACTACTGGAGTTGGGTTTTGGTCAAAGCAATGGATAGAGGGAAGAGAGTATGAAGAGAAATACATGTGTGATCCACTGAAGAAGGAAAGATGATCAGCAAATGGTGAGCTGTAGGGAAGAGGGTGAGACTGGAGAAAAAGATTTGGAAGAGATGAGGGGAAACTGACGGTCTGGTGTTAACCTAATTCCTTCCCTTTCTAGAATGCCATCAGATTTTTTTTTTAAGTATTGTAACCTTCCCTCTTCTCAACAGGTTATAGATCCCTAAATAACATCTCCAACATCTTAATGGGCAAAAGACAACAACTGTCCAGTCTTACAAGCAAAGATCAGACATATCTCTAAAATATTATGTGATACTCATTATGCAAAAACTAAAATCCATGTGGTTGTACATACAAAAGAAGAATGGAAATATTAATATAGAAATGTAGAAAAACATTTTTATCATTAAATTATACTGTGTAGTTACAAGAATGACAAATAAAAAAGATAGCAACAGAGCAAGAGAGATGGCAACAACTAAAACTTTGATAACTCTACAAAAGTAGAATTTGTGTCTCAAAGTCACTGGCTGTGTCAAATCACTAAAACATCATCAAACACAATGCTTACATATCCCAAATAATAGATTTGTTAGTTAGGGTTACTATTGCTATGATGAAACAGAATAACCAAGGCAACATGAGGAGGACAGGATATATTTCATCTTACACTTCTGAGTAACCATTCAGCAATGAGGGTAGTCAGAGCAATAAAAGACAGGAACCAGGAAGCAAGAGCTGATGCAGAAAAGCCAATGAGGGTTGTTGCCTACATTGTCATACCATACATGGCTTGCTAAGCTTGCTTTCTTATAGAACCCAGGACAAAAAGTCCAGGGATGGAAGGACTCACCAGGGCCTGGACCTGTTGCCGTAATAATTTAAAATAGCGGCACGTGATCTCTCTTGTGGGTTGGGGCTGCCATCTTCCTGACTAGGCAATGCCTGTGTCCACAAGCAGAGGCATGGCTCAGGCTGCCAGCTGAGGAAGCCAGTTGAGGGGGGGCCGAGACACTGTCCCTGCCACCCATGAGATGCCAGTGTGGGAGGTGGCTCTGTCAATCTTCCACGCTGTCTCCACAAAGCTGAGCTGAGCCCAGACCATCCCACCATCCACAGGGTACCTGGTAGAAAATGAGACTTTAATGCTTAGATTATCCAAAGGCTTTATATGTTTGGTAATGCTCAAGAACAAGATGCCCCCACAATTGGAGGTGTTTCCCAACTAACTAACCTAGATATAAGTTGTTATCCAGGACTGCTCTCCATAATGCGTGGCTCTCCGTCTTCATGCTCCTGTAGCTCCTCCTCTTTCTCCTCCTCTTCCTCTCCTTACTCCTCCTCTTCCTCTCCTTATTCCTCCCACCTTAGCTCCTCCCAACTTGCAGGGAAAATATACTGCTACATGGATCCTCCCCTATTATTCACTAATTAAGAAAATGCCTTAGAGTCACATCTTATGGAGCCATTTTCTCAATTGATACTGTTATTTTTCAGATAATATTAGTTTGTGTCAGGTTGACATAAAACCAGCCAGCAGAATAGAGGAATGTTAAAAAAAAACAAAAAATAAAACAAACAAACAAACAAACAAACAAAACAAAACAGTAGAAACAAATCTGAATTTCTTATAAAAATTCCCAATTCCCTTTAAGATGACAAACAAATCGACCTATAATACTTAAAAAAAAAAGTTTTTCCTCGAACTTTTAAACAAAAGACTAAAGAAAGTATGACCATCATTCAATGGTAGTTGATTAGCATGGTTCAAAGACATATTTATTAAAATCTGAAATTGCTTTATATACATATATATATGCATATATATGCATATATATTATCTGAAATATAAGTATATCATATATAGTGAGAGTAAAGTTTCTGTCATATAGTCACTATTGTTACAAAAAATAAAATATATATATATGGGTATATGAATATCTACTTATATATATTGTATATATATACATATATATATATGTGTGTATATACATATATATGCTCATAAATAAACATACCAACATAAATGCATGAACTATATGTTGAATTATAAGCATATATGTCTATATATCCACTGAAATGGCCTACAAATAAGGAGGATAACTAACATCTAAATTTTGGTTTTAACATAACAGTCTAAAGTAAGGTAAAACTCATATAGGGATAAAGAGGTTTTCAGCCAAATTTACAGGTAAAGCACACTGGAAAATATCCTATTTTCATGGAATAAGAGAAAGTTACCAATAAGGAACAGAAAGCAAGAATGCATGAGTACTTGCATAGAGGAGAATCACATACTCAGACCTTGATCTATGGAATTAGACAACAATGATTACACCAAATTGTAGGTCTTAGGATAGTCAACATGCTTATCTCTGTAACTGTAGAAGCTCACATGAGTAGTATTGGTCAGAGTGTGTTTATTGCTCAGTTGTATATTCACAGTTACCCTACTACAAAAGTGACTGAAGCTTCCATCCTCATTACAGGTCAAGGTACTACAGTTTGAGCCACAGACCCCACTATAAGTTACATCATTGCCCAATCTTGTTCAGCAATCTCCACTCTAAATCACATTAAAGCCTGCTATAGTAGAGTAGTTCAGGTTGTAAATCACCTTACTACATTACCTAGTATGTTCCCACTGTAAATCACATTATTAGACAGTCCATTATATTCCAAGTCTCTTTGATGAACAGGGCACTTCCTTCAGCTAGACAGCCCAGAGAGTCAGAGAGAGTCTTGCAGAAAATTAAGACAAACTAGAAATCTTCTTGGTCAAAATAATAGCTCTGCTATATATCTGGCACTCATAAAAAGTAGTGTAGTATTTATTTAATAATGGCTTTATGGACCTAAATTTCATCCTGCTTTTTTATAGTAGGACAGTTTCATTAAGAAAACATGTGCCTTCTCTACTATGTTTTCTGAATCCCGTTGTGTACCACTACAGAGTAATATTTTTTTTCAGTCTGATGTTAGTATTTAAATAAACCTACTCTATCTAGGTTAAGAACAATATAACATTCCATTTTTACTACCTGAATTCTGAATGAGTGGTGTAATATATGCTATTAAATTGCCTAGAAATAAAGAGTTATATCTAATAAAATGTTGTATACTATATTTATTTATTTATACTTAGTTCTCTTTATAAAATTTTTGAGAGATTAGATCAGTAGTTCACAGAGAAAAATTATTATTTTTCACGTTAAAGCAGCCTCTTACAAGTCACAGTTAGAAAACAAACAACCCAACCCAAACCTTTGCTTAAATTTCAGCATCCAACATGAAACATGACAGTTTGCTTAGGCAGAGTCTATTAATTCATTGAAAATAAATGATCTGTGTCCAGTGACCCTGCTGGTTAAGTGCATTTCATGTATGATACTGGGTGCCAAGCTTTAAACCTAGTGTTTCATTTAAATGAATATTCACTGTTAGAATGTCAGCTTCTCCTGCAAATGATTTATTTTGAACCATAATTATAGGTATAAATTAAAAACTTGTTTATATTTACATAACATATTACTATATCAAGAAAAAATGTAGAATGTGCCTTTGTAAAACATTCTTCTAAAGAGGACATGTTATTTGGTCAAGGTGAGCACTTTAGTAGGGATGAATAAAAGCCTGAAGTGCTGTTTGTACACAGAATCTATACATTTAAAACACTTCCAGTAAATAGAAACCTTCATGTCTGGTGCATGACATTGCAAGTAATCTATAGCTTGAGTTTTTGCATTGTGCTTCAATTTTATCTATTAAACTGAAACATTAAGGAGATTGATATCTAAATGCTCATTAAGCAGAGATTCAGATTGCATCTTCTTGAAAGTATGTTTGTTTCTTTTCTGTTCTTGATAATTTTATAACATTTCCATCAAATCAATAAAGTATCCCTGATATTTCACAACTTAGTCTGGACCCTTCTGTTCTTGCTTAAAAAAAAAAAAAGCACACATATGGTGGAATTTGCAGACTATCCTGTCAGCTTAAGTCTTAAAACTCAATTTAATAAATAAAACTTAATTTAGCTGTCTACGTTCATAGCAATAATTTTTCGGAACTGTATAGACAGTGCCTTAATGTTGAAGAGTGTTTTATTCTGGTGTAGAAATTACAGAAATCAGTGAGAAGCATTAGATATAATTTGTTTATCTAATTTCTAAAAGGATTAGGAAATCTGTTGGTCAAAATTTAAATTTATTTATTAAATAGCATGCATCACAACGGAACTTTTTATTTTAAAGTCAATGTAAACATGGTAATTAAAATGTAAAGTCTTCCAAACATGTTTACAAAAGTGTTACAAAAATAAATTAGTGGCACTGGTCCTTTCTCAGGTTCAGGAATGTTGGAATTGCAAGTGGACATCTTAATGTCTTATAGACAAATTAACTTACATAATATCATTTTCCATTTTGTTCTATTTTACTGCTTTCTGATTATTTAATATAAGTGCACCTACACTTGTAGCTAAATGTATCTAATGTTACCATTTTAATATATGCAATATTAAAAACAGTTATTCTTTCTTAATAGGCAAGAATTCTAAGCTGGATTTTTAGAATATTTTCCTAATCCCCCAATGGGTAAAGTGTGAATTATCCTATTTAATAGTTTACATAATTATATTGTGTCAACGTTCATTACATACAAAAATTTTATCTAGCAATTTTGTTAGGCATACAATGTTCATGTGCCAATGCATGAACAAATAAACACTGCAATTTAAAAAATCTCCAAAAAGAACTAATTGGCTTTATCATCACATAGCTTTCATGGAAACATGATGGCATCTAAACTATTGAATAGGATAGCCAAATTACTTCATTTTAACTAACAATTAAATTGAAATAAGTTGCATAGGAATCAAGTGTTGAAGAATAAAATTCTTAAATGTAAGACCACACAAAATAATATAAAGAAAAATTATCTTAATTAAGACAAGAAATATTAGTTAACTAATATAATATTCACTAAGTTATATGCATTATGTACAGTAGATCATGAATTTTAAAAAGTAGTTGGCATAAAAATATATATTTATGGTTAGACTGTGATATTTTCATATATATATATATATATGTAATATGTGGCACTAAGATCAGTTTAATTGACTCATACATCACACACACACACACACACACACACACACACATATATATAATGAATTATTCTAAGCCACAGCTAGCTGATTTTGCAATTCTACATTGGAAGTTATTTATCCTTTCAAGAGAATCTCTACACATATTAATTATCTCCCCTTTCCACATGTCTTCTTCCATCCTTCCCACAATGTGACATTATTTAACATATACTATTCTATTGTCCACCTTTTACATATTAACATTTCAGTTCACTTCATGCCATCTACAAATCAAGATGTACAATTCTCAGCTCCTTCTCAAGCTGGAGAGTTTGCTCTGGTTGTGTGGATGTAGGAAACTCAGCAGGCTGACCGGCTTAACTTCCACCCAGGCCCAGATTCCAGAATTTAATTTGGCCCACCATAAAATCTACATTATCTATGAACTATTGCAGCATGTTAAAGGCTAGTTCCTGCTGACCCTAAGCTGGAGGGTCTCTATGACACAAGGCAACTACAGGATAGCTGGAAGGACAGCCAGTGAGGATCCAATGGTGATGGTATCACAGAAGCCAGAGACTTTGAACCAGACCAACAGCTCATTGCAATGAATATTTGAAAGTAAAGATGTGAGGACAAACAGTGAGACACTGTGTGACAGCATAAGATACACTACAGCTTCCATGAAAAGACTTTTATATGCTGTGTTTTGTTTATTTATTACTTTTCTTTGAGTATTTTTAGTTTCCTTTTGGGGGTGAGTTTGCAAGTGGATATAAGAAGACAGGGAGATGATTTGGGAAGGGGTGCATGAAGTAAAATTCACAAATAATCAATAGAATTATTAAAAAGATATACTAACATTTTAATTTCTATGTGTACGTGAAATTTGTTCCTATGTGTTGGATCTCTTTCACTTCACAAAATGCTGTTGAGATTCACTCAGATGTACCAAATTAGAGAACATCAAGCTTAATGACTTAATATTGTTCAATTTTGTAATAGTATTATATTATCTTTACATATTCTTCAATCTATGGACTTACTGGCATCTTCAGAACAGATTAATGAAATCTGCACAGCTAAGAGACAATCTATAGAGTTCACAGAAACACCTACAAATAACATATCTGGGAAATATTTAGTACCCAGAATACATAAGACACTCAAATAATTCAACACTTAAAATTAAGTTATCTGGTTTAGAAAATGTGGCAGCAAGCAGTACATAGACATGTGGATATGAACCATGAAAGTTCTCAGCATCACCAGTGATCTTGGAATTGCCATAGTTGATAGATCCTTTCCCAACTTAAAAAGCCGCAGCCCATAGAGCACACTCAAAAGTGTGGTATACAATGCAGAAAGTAGGAAACTTTCAATAAAGGTGAACTAGGAAATCAATATGGGAAACTCTAATTTTCCCCAAAATCTAAGAATAGAACCTCTATTTGATCCTATCTGATCTGTTATTCCCAGTATGCCCAAAAGAAAATCAATCAATCAATCAATCAAAAAAGTAAACTTTCAAAATACACATGACATAAAATTCAGAATAGTACTTGTTTCTGTGAAGAGGTCATTATAGGAGAAATTAAATGGATGTGGTTAGAGAACACAGAGTGACAATAAAAAATTGGGCTTACTGTACATGTTTCAAAGGCTACAGTTGTTTACTTTTTTCTATTATTTATATATCACTTCAGTGTCAGTGTTTTGTTCCTAGACAAAGTCTCACTTTAAATTACTGTGTTCTGGAACATATTGTGTCCTGCAGAATAGACTCAAAACCTCAATCCCACAGCCACAGCTGTCAAAGTGTCCTGAGTACAGGCACGTGACATCACACACCATATTCAATAAACTGATCATTTCAGAAGACAAGAGTGGAGGTTCAGGACAGTATCCTTCCTGGAGTCAGTAATAGTAGGTAAGAAGAAGAACTTTTAATCTAATTCCTCGAACCTAGCATGGAAAACTGAGCAGCTAAAAAAGGAAATAGTGGAAACCTTTTTTCTAATACATAATTTTATCCTATTCCTTTCAGAATAATGAGAAATATACCCTAACCAAACAGCAATGGCTTCTTTATCAATCATTCTAAAAGCCCACAAAGGCACAAAATATATCAAGCAAAAATCAAATCATAGTATGTTTCTCACGAAATCATTAATGTTGTTACATAAGAAAGACACAGAACCTCTTTGACATATCCCTTTTAATCTTGGATGGCCAAAGACTTTCCTGTATATATTCTTCTATAAATCACATAACATCAAAATAAAGTTGAACAAGAGTTACTGTACGTTACATTCCAAGCTATTTGAATGCTATAATAACATCTAACTTGTATATGGATACACACGCAAGGTTTTGTTGTTGTTGTGAAAGTGAGGCTGGGAAGAAAACATTAGAAATGGTAAACTTCCCCAAAAAGCATGAAATTTCTTGGCTTATACTGCTCATTGGTTTATTGCAATGCAGTTTCCCACTAAGACTAATGCGCTAAGAGATCTCCTGCTCTGGTGTTCCCTAGAAAGACCTTGAGTTAAGCTATTTCCTAGGGACAGGGTTCATAAGGACATCAGTTCAATACTTACATTAATCAAAGGCACAGACTTGTACAGATTCATATAATCTGGAGATGATAACCTTGCATTAACTTATTCTAGCTACTATTTAAGTGTATTATTTATTTTTAGGGAGTATATCAAGCATTAACTGAAATACTCATCAATTTATTTTAGTGTGTTTTCAGTTTAATGTTTAAACTGAAACTGTAAGTTGTTAGAAGTATTTGAAAATAGATTCTGTTTAGGAGTTTACTTTGAATTATTACAAGTAAGCAGGGTTTTTTGTATAACAAATATATGATTTGTGTGAGCACAATAAGAAAAACAAATTTTACCTAAGTTCTTTGACATTGTTAATGTTTTGCTTTGCACATATTTACTTTTTGTTCATTGAACTTCAAGGTTTTTCCTCAACATAGATGTAAATGATATTTTTCTGTTTTGAAGAGTTGTCTAAAAATCACTGAAAATTCATGTAGAATACAAGTGGGGTCCCTTTTTTGAGTGTGTGCTTTGTTGTATCTCCTAGATTTGAGTTTTACCAAAAAAAGTAAAAACTACATTAAACATTTGGAAGAATATTAGATTATAGATTTCTAAATTCTAAAATCACTCTTCTATAAAATTGGACATTGTACTCAGAATTCCATAAATCTGTTACCAGAGGATATACTAAATTTCCTGTAAATATATTATTCTATTTACTGCTTATCTGACCCTCAATTATGGGAACTTATTAATCACAAGTCAAATGTAGCCATTTATTTCATTTTCCTCTGTGTCTTTCTCTCTCCAGTTGCCAAGTGTGGAGACAGACAGGGAGCAGCCAGCAGCTCTTGCCGGGTTGACTGTCTGTAACCCTATCTGGTCTGGCTGTGGTGCTCAGCAGGGACCATGTGTTCCTACAAACTTTTTAAAATATTAATACATAAAATCGTACTGAGGTTTCTGATAGCAGAAGCCCGACTCCTCTGTGGTTTTCTGATTAGCGTTCTATTGGTGATTCCGAGAAGTCACTGGCGCCTAAATGGGTTAAGTCTAATGAGCTTTCGAAAGCTGATAGCGTAATTTAAGATGACTTTCAGTCTCTGAGCTATGGACCTATCCGACCCCAGAAAATTACAGTGTTTGTTAATGCTGTGCTGGAGACATCTTTGAATCAACCCAAACCAGATATATTAAGTGAAAAAATTGAGTTGTGGTTCTTTAAGGGAAGTTGCTACTTGATTCTGACAGGTCTACATTCTCAAGGCCAACTGAGATACTTCGAAATTTTGTTGGTAATTCAGACTTAAATGTGTATATCCACATGCAAACATACACAGAGATACACAAAGAGAAACAAAGAGAAGAGACAGAAACAAATACACAGAAAAATAATCAGAGCGACACACAGAGAGAAGAGTAAAGAGAATATTTTATCTGTAAGAATGTGGTAATAATAAATTTGATGGCCTATGGCTTAGACAGGAAACAGGAGAGGGAACATTTGGGAGGTAGAAAGGATTTTGAAATAATGCAATATGTGGAAGATTTGGCCAAGAAGGTGTGACAAGACAGACACATGATACCTGACCACAGATAACCAGCCACTTGGCAGAATGTAAGTTAGAATAAATGGGTTACTAAAAATTATGAGCTAATTAGAGAAGAGCCTAGCTATATGGGCAAGTTATTTGTAAATATATTTTAAACTTGTGTCTTATTCCTAGAAGCACATGTCTGGGAGGAAGAATCAAACCTAACATCTACAGGGAAGAGACCAACACACACTTAGAGAGATACACTAAGAGATAGGAGAGAAAGAAAGATATAAAGAGACAGAGACAAGAAAAAGAGGTAGAGGTACAGAGAGACAGACATGCACAGAGGGACAGAGACAAAGAGACAGAAAGAAAGAGAGAGAGAGAGGGAAAGAGAAAGAGAGAAAGAATAGTTTTATCCCTACAAAATGAGAATCCGTAACTTCTATTTTCTTAATCTTTCTTGTGCTGTGTACTTCTCATAGGAAATATAGTCAATAGAACCTGTAGAGACCTCTAGTAGAGAGGCAGTGGCTCCAGTTGAGGGATAGGGCCACACACTCATCTCAAATTATTTAAGCCAGAATTGTTCCTGTTTAAAGGAATTGAGAGACAAAAAATGGAACAGAGACGGAAGGAAAGGCCATTCAGAAAAGACCCCACTTAGAGATCTATGCCACCTGCAAATATCAAATCCAGACACGACTGCTGAAGCCAAGAAGCACTTGCTGACAGGAGCCTGGTATAGTTGTTCCCTGAGAGACTCTGCTAGCACCTGACTAATACAGATGCAGATACTCATAGCCAACCATCAGACTGAGCCCAGGAACTCCAATGGAAGAGTTAGAGGAAGAAATGAAAGAGCCAAAGGGAATTGAAACCTCATAGGAAGAACAATATCAACTAACCGGATCTCCCTCCCCTCCCCGACCCCAGAGCTCTCAGGGACAAATTACCAACCAAAGAGTATACATGGAGGGACCCATGGCTCTAGCTGCATATGTAGCAGAGGATGGCTTTATCTGGCATCACAGAGGGGAAGCCCTTTGTCCTGTTGAGGCTTGATGCTCCAGCATAGTAGGATGATAGAGCAATGAAGCAGGAGTGGATGGGTGGGTGGAGGAGCACCCTCATAGAGGCAAAGTGGAGAAGGGCTGGGATGAGTGATTTATAGAGGGGGGAGATTGGGAAGAGGGACAATATTTGAAATGTAAATAAGTAAAATAACCAGTAAATAAAGGAGAAAAGAAACTGTATGTAGAAACGAAAGTCACAAATTTCTCATTTTATAAATAGATAATAAATAAAATAAATTAAAACTGATTTGTAGGATGTTAGAATGAGAAGGCTGTAATTAGAAAATAAAATATTAAAGTGCAGATTTCTAAAATCCAATATATACTAAAAGAACTCTTGAAAGATAGGGTATTTTAGCTGGGAACACATATCATTATGCTGAATTAGAAGTATTTACCTTGTAAAGGAAGAAATTAGACACAGTTATCCTTGAAAGTTTTCTACTTTAGTTACAGCTTAAGGCAGTTATTACTATGAAATAACTATGAAATTTGGTTTTCTACCAAATTTCCAAAATATAATTGATGAACAAAGTAAAGCTCTGGATACTTTGTAAATTTAGAATTTCTGCATTAATGATGTCAAACTTTATACAACTGTAAAAGTAAAAAAAAAAAAAAGCTGTGTTTCTTCATTTTTTGTTTGATTTTTGAAGTGAAGTCTGTTTGAAGTGCTAGAATACTTATTTTTTTTCCTGTTAATCTTGTAACTGCATTCTCATTAATTGAACTTGCCAATTACCTTGCTACAGTAAGGTGGTAGTGACTCATGACTTTAATCCCAGCATTCATGTGGCAGAGGCAGTAGGATCTTTGTGAGCTTGGTCTACATAATATATTCCAGAATAGACAGAGCTCCATAGTGAGACTTTGTCTAGAAATAAAGAAGCAAACAAACAACATTAATGTTTCAAGTATCATGAATAAAATATCTAACCTTTTAAGGCAAATGTTTCTTCATTTCAAAGCTTAAAATTTAATGTATTCTAGAAAATGAATAAAATCATGTATTAGGTTGTGAAATTGTTAATAATCTTAACTTTATAAGTAAAGCATCTTTATAAAATTCTTGTCACTTAGGAATAACATTTTGCTTAAAATCGGTAATAGAAAATGAGCAATAATATAGTCAGTAGTTTATAATTAAAGATAATTTAATAATTCTTAATATTCAAAGACAAATTTATCACATTTCATTATTGAGACAATTCAATTGAAAACTATCCATTTAAACTTTTAAATTCAAAGTGTGATGGTTACTGTCAACTCTGCCAAAGCACCTAACTGGACATATAGGAAAGAGGAATTATAACAGAAGAAAAAAAAGTTACCCATAAGTGATGGGATTGACTATACCTAGTATGAAACAGATTCAATCTTAAGACTATCTCACCTATAGTTAACCACTACAGGTAGCAACTGCTATAGTTGATTCATCTAATTAGGATTTTCAAAGCCTATATTCCTCTTAGAATTTGCTCCCATTTTATTTATAATGTACAAAATCCAAATACTTCCAAATATTATCCTTGATTTTACTTTGAAAAAAATTTAGCTAGATAGATTCTTTACTTAGATTTATTTATTTTCTCTAAGTAGAAATCTATCTATTCCAAAGAAAGAAAAGCTTAAATGTTGAAATTGAATTTCATTTGGAGAGTTTATAAAGTTCCACAATATAATTGTTTCTTAATTTGTATGTCATATCTACTAATATTTATACTCTCAAATAGCCACCTAATAAGTGTATACATAAACACTTTATACTTTAATAAAATGAATCTATGATTTTATTATTATGAAATATTATCAGGTATTAATTTATGAGTGATTCAGTATCACTGAAACAATCATATCCTTCCTAATTAAAATAGATAAATGAGATAGTTTAAAACTGATTCATGATAATGCCTAGAAAATACATGAAGAAATTATTTGCTTTAATTCCATATCTAGTTAACATTTTGTTTCCTGACACTTTCTTGTTAATATGTAGTTACATTTTCTGCAATTTTTTTTTATTTATTTACTCAAGACATCCTAGAAACAGTGTTTCTTAAAATCAAAGAAGAATTGAATTGAGGATGTTTGTCTGGGAGGACTGGTCTGGAGGGGTGGAAAACACTTTATGTCTGTGATAGTGCTTAGATCATTAACCAACATCTCAGTAGAACACTTCTCTGAAAGAAAGGGAGATGGATGTAGTTGCCTTTCCTCTCCATTTATTTTTTATGGTTATTTATTCACAGATGATGTGGGTAGACTGTGTGCAGATATAAAGCTTGGGTAATTTACAGGCAAATGTGACTCTATTGGCTAGGATCTTCAGAGAGCTCTAAGAAATTAAGCAGAAAGTAGGTCATCTGAATCATACACTTGTTAAACATTTATCTTATAAATGAAGCTAATATGTACTTATTCTAAAAGTGCAGAAAAAATGGCTTTGAATAGGATAAAGAAGAGAGTTAAACAAAACAGAATTAATAAAGCACCCAGTTTCAGGACCTCTATAAGTTCAGTAGGTGGTCTGCTACTGACAGTGTACAAACCAGTGGGAGAGTTTGCTAATGAAAGACAAGATACATATGTTGACATAACATTGAATGACTGGCTGTTCACTCCCCCTGGTTCTGAGTTGTAGATTCTATGCAATAGTAGCACAAAGGAACTGCTTTTATCTTTTTGTTTCCTTAACTTTAGCATCTTGCACAAATTAACAGCTTTCAGTTTGTCATTTGCAAGTTCATTTCATGCCATGCTCAGTTAAAATTAAAATTGGACTACTAGTCACACACTTCAAAATGTAGTCCATCTGCAAAGGCCTGCAGTTTGACTTAATGAGTGTGGAGTGAAAATCTCTTCTTTAAATCAAATTAAATGTAAGCTATCCGTGTTCAATCCTGCAGAGGCATATTGTGTGTGTGCTATAAATTGAGAATACTCAATAGAAAGAGATAGTTTTATGTCTTCTTTGCCCAAAAATATGCAGCATGATTGGAAAGTTATGGATTTTTACTCCTGGTTTATAGCCACAGGGAATTTTTGAGTTATAATGCCATAAATCTGTGCCATTGTGTCACCAACACATACAGCAATAAGACTGAAGATCAAAACTTGAGTTTCCTTTTGAAAGGAGTTTGTTGCAAGAAAACAATTTTCTCCTTGTTATCACCATGGGACATAGCCATTGGCTTGAGAGACCAAATTGTCATTCAGACACTTGAAAGTCAGTGTTTCAGTGTAAGAGAATTATCAAAAGTGAAGCACCCACCAGAGAGTGATGCAATATATTGACCAAGATGGTACTATTACAAGGTAGAATCCAGACACCAGGGAAATAGTTCCAAAGCCAACTGAACTGAATGAGAGGTAATGAAAGTGTCTTTAAGTTTAAAAATTATTATCAACTTCATAAGAATATTCACACTTGGGCCACTGTCTAATAGCTGTATTTCAAAGATGGTATGTGAATATATCTTCTGGAATGAGAGTGACCTGTCTGCTTTTATTATTTGCACTGTATTAGGTATTCTGACTTGGAAAGATTTATTGATTGTCATTTATATATTATTGGAAACAAATAACTAAATTTTTTTATATTTAACCAAAATTTTTGTTCAGTTTTTTAAAGGATCTAAATTTTACTTTACTCCAAGAAGTCCCTTTATCTCAGCCCTCAAATAGAACAGCCTCCTGCTGCTAATTCAAGGTCCACTTTTCTCAGGACAACTTGTAGGCTAAAGGCAGAACTATACCTCTTATATTACTCCTAAGACATAATACCCCAAATTTCATATATAGCTATATAATAACCCCTTCCTCTTGGACATAATTCCCAAAGGTTCATAAAGATCCTATTTGCCAAGCTTTCTTCCCCCCCTCACTTACCCAGTACTTCATCCTCTAACACCTGCAGGCATTTCTAATGAAGATAATGTCTAAACAGGTCAGACACAGACATATAGGCAACACACAGACATCACACACTCCAGAATTCAGAGAGGAAACAGAAACCAAGGAAGAAAATAACAAACCCACAAAGAAATTCTGAGAAATCAGTACCTAGACCTATAAGCATCCCAAACCTAGATGAATAGATTTCAGTGTAAAAGTATAATCCGTGACAGGCAGGGAAATATGTCTCTATTAAAGCCATGCTACTCTAGATCAACAGGCCTTGAATATTCCAATATTAAATGAAACACAAGGAAAAGACCATAAAACCAACTATATGAAGATGGTATAAGTCCTTAATGATAAAATGAATAAATTCCTTACAAAAATCTACAAAATCAAAACTAATTGGAGGAAGTGAATAAATCCCTTAAGGAAATTCAAGACAATATAAACAAACTATTGAAAGAAGAAATAAAACTCTTCAAGACAGGAAATGGAAACAGAAGCAATATGAGAGGACACAAACCAAGGGAAATGAAAAATTTGGAAATTTGAACAGGAACTTCAGAGGCAAGGTTCACCAATGGAAAACAAGAAATGGAAGACAAAATTGGAGACATGGAAATAACTATAAAACAATGGATACATTGACCAAAGAAAATGTTAACTCATAAAAGTTCCTGACACAAATATTTAGGAAATCTAGGACACTATGAAAAGATCAACTAAAAGAATAGTAGGAATAGAAGGAGAAGATTCTCATCTCAGAGGCCCAGAAATCTTTTTCAACAAAATCACAGAAGAAAATTTTCCTAACGTAAAGAAAGAATGTCTATAAAGTTAAAAGAAACATTTATAACAACAATAAATTGGAATAGAAAAGAGAGTCACCTGACCACATAATAATCAAAACACTAACCATAAAGAACAAAGAAAATACTATTAAATGCTTCATTGAAAGAATTCCAAGTAACATGTAAAGGCAGACCTATTAAACTTACTTAGAGTCTTCTTAATGGAGACTCTAAAAGCCAGACAGGACTGGACAAATGTGCTGCAGATTCTAAGAGACCACAGATGCCCACTCAGATTATTCTACCCAGCAATGTTTTCAATCAGAAAATATGGGGAAAATGAGATATTCCATGATGAATCCAAATTTAACAACATCTATCCACAAATCCAGTCATAGGAAAGGTGTAGCTGCTTGTATTGGGAATGCTAATTGTGTTTTCCAAAAAACAAAACAAATCAAAACAACAACAAAAAAACTGTTGATATGAAAAGGTCTGCATATAATAACTTCTGGGAACCTGCCCCCAGTTTTGATTGTTAAGTAAAGGATGCCAACAGCCAAAAGGTGGTTAGGACACATAGGAAAGGGATTTTAGGATTTGTAGGCTTGAGTCCAGGAAGAAGAATGAAGATTTGATTCACCACACTGGGAGAATATTGAGGAGAGGAGAGCCCACATGTCTGAGAATAGTGTAGGAAAGAGGGGCATAACTGACATGTGAAGGAGCCACCTAACTGGGTCCAGAGCAGCCAGGATAGAATACAGAATTAAAAATCAGCAATTCAGGATTATCAGCATTAGCAGGAGATATAGATTCTAAGGGCATGAAGGGTTAGGCAGTGACCCAACTATCGTGCTGTTTAAGGCATATTTTAGCATGTTTCATTCCAGAACATAAACCATTGTGCTGGGTAGTGAAACTTGCTTTTAGGATTTAATTAATATTTAATTCTACAGGAAGGTTCTATAATAAAAACTCCAATCAAAGGAATTTAACAAGATTGTACTTCCACAACGAATGGAGGAGTACTCCTTTGCTCCATATCCTTGAGAATATTAGCCATTATGACATGTATAAAATGGAATCACAACATAGTTTTGATTTGCATTTCTCTGGTTGTTAATGTTAGTGTTTTCAACACTTATGTGAGTGCTTCTTAGCCATTTGAGATTACTCAATAAAGTTGGTGACCAAGAGGTATAGAAATTTGGTCCCAGTTCATCCTCCCAGGTCCATGCTCACAGAAAAAAAAAGTGAGATTCAAAATATATTTATAAATACCTAGACCATATACCTAGGATCTTCTCTGACTAGAATCGTAACTTAAGATAACTCATTTATTTTAACATACATTCTGCCATGTGGCTTATTACCTGTGTTCAGGTACCATATCTCCTCACATCTTCCATGGCTGATCTTCCCATTCCTGGCTATATCCCAAAATCCTTACTGCCTCCTGGATGCCCCACATGTCTAAGCCATAGGCCATAGACTTTTTAGTTAGCATTCATAGAACATACAAGATATTCTCTCTACAAATGGTTTTCCATGGAGATTCCCAAGCAATTCACTTTTGGCAAAGCAAAGGGTTGTTCTCTTCTAACTAGCATCATGACTCCAATGCTGGGAACCATACCCATGTAACTCATTGAACATGGATAAGTATAGCTGGTGCTTACGTGGAGCCTTCAGCCCAAAGTTCCAGTTTCTTTGGTCCATGAAGATACTTTCTAGACAACCAAAAGAGAAACATAGACACCTACTGCCCACAAAGTCTTTGACTTACAATATGTCTTGCCTTCAAAATATGCCGGGGCAATGGTGGCACATAACTTGTGGAATAGACAACAAATGACTAATTTGTCTAAATGCCCACTCCACAAGAGAGATTTTATACCTGACTTTGCTTGAGTAACCCAGAATTAGAGTCTAGATAGCACAGAAACCATACTACTAGTCAAAAAAGTATAAAAATATGACTCTTAATCAAATTCTTTTATTTGAGAAAAATTAGCCTGCAGTAGAGGTGGAGTCCCGGGGTGTTTCAAGCTAGCAGGTCCCACATACAGGAGAGGGTCTAAGATTCCAAAGGCTGGAGGCTTTGGTGATGGCAGTCCCCGATGACACAAGGAAGTCCTTGGTTCCAAAAGGGTTTTTTGTCATGGCGGATGGTGGATGGATCTGGAAGTACCCTCCTGAAACTCAGGACAAACGTGAGTTAAATAGGGAGGGAGAAAGGGACAGGGTCTGGGGAAGCATGCTTAATTTGCTCCGCCCTCTGGCCTTCATTAGTATGTAAATCCCTAGGGCCTGAGGCCTGTGGTCATGCCCTCTACCTGTGCACTTTGGGAAGGGCTGTAATGACCTACGTGACTGAACAATGTAGATCTTTGGAGATGAGACTGCACATCAGGACTCTGGGTTCTGGGGGCATGGCCGAACATCTGCTGTTTCTCACTTAGAGTCTCGGGGTTCCAGGCCCATGCCCAGCCATGAACCAAGATACTCTTATGCAGTCCCACACTTTTATACTCATAGATCAATCCCTTATCTGGTCATCATCAGACAGGCTTCCTTTGGCAATAGATGGGACCAAATTAGAGAACTACAGACAGACATTTTATTGAGAAAGACATTGGAAGTCTCCATGAAATCTCTCCTTTCAGATGCAGAAATATTATAAGGGCCAGATGAGATAGAAGACTCCAAGATTCCAAGGCCCACTGAATCATTAAGGAAGATGCTTATGAGAGCTTACAGAGACTGAAGGAGCAAGCATAGAGCCTCCTATATGGGTCTCCACCATGTCCTCTCCGTATTTGTTTTATCTTTCAGCTTACTATTTTTAAAGGACCCCCAGGTGCTCTAACTCTTGTGCCTGCTCTTGGGTACTGTTTTTAATCTATTGGGTTCATGTGTACAACTTCAATATAATTGCTTTGCTTTATTTTCTTACTTTTTTTATTCTGTCATGTTTGGTTATTATCTCATAGAAGCTTGTTCTATTCTAATGAGAAACTGAAAGGGAGTGGATCCAGTGGAGAGAGGAGATGCGTAGGAACTGGGAGAAGTAATGGGAAGGGAAAGTATACTCAGGATATATTGCATGAGAACAAACTCTATTTTCAATGAAAAATAGATTAAAAGGTTTATAATTTTGCTTTATGTATGCATTTATTTTGCCTACATGATACATGTGTGTCTATGAGCCACATGTATGCCTATGGAATATAGATGTCAGAAAAAGGCAATGCATCCCCTACAGTTTGTGTTACGAATGGTTGTAAACTGCCATGTGACTATTGAGACTTGAACCCAGGTCTTCTGTTAAAAAAAAAAAAAAGCTGTGTTTTAATCACTGAACCATCTCTACAGAACTCCCTAAAATTATTAGAGTTGACAATAGACTAACATATTTACAATTTATTTTGAACTAATGAGCTTCTTCAGTCACTTTTATATTTATTGGCTTTTCTAAAAATTATGTATCTATTATGTGACAGAAAACAACCTGTTGGCAAGATGTGTCAGCTGTTGCAATAATGACAGGAGAACTATAGTATAGCCTAACAATTTCTGATTGGATATGAAATCTTACCTATAGAACAGATTTCATGCCTTATACTGTAAACGTGGGTAAAAGATCTGGAACGATAGGTGGAGAGATAATATGACGACCTTAGGGGAATCGACTGTCTCTGTTTCATTTTGGATTTGAGTAGATGACAGGAATCACATGACCACTTGAGAGTCGGGTTTCATTCTTTACAATGAATACTTACTGTTTAAAATGAGTGATATTTTTGAAATCACTGAAAGGATATGATGACAGTTAATTGTTGCTAAAAAATTAGAGACTCATCAAATATAATGCTAACTATTTTAAATATTTTAAAGATATATGCAACTGTGTCCTATTGAAGAAAATGATAAAAAAAATGAGACTTGCTGACTCAGACATGTTAGTTTGAATTATATTCCAAAGAATATGCTAAATATGACAAAATGAGAGCCAGATAGGAGATGCAAATTAGATAATTGTTTTTAATGTAAAGCCAAACTAAATCTCTCATAAACACTAGATACACAAGTATATATAGTAGGAAAATCTCAAAACTATACTAAATGTGAGAACCAAGTTAGAAAGAGAACACATAAATGACAGAAATCAAATTAGTAGTACTGTCAGTCAATAAACCCTAGGAAGGCAGAACGATGAATGAGAAGGATTCACATGTTACCTATACCAACAGATAGTAGTGTCTTAAAGAAGTGGGAAGAGAATGGGGTGGGTGTCAGAAAGGAAGACAAATATATTTAGGTGGCTATTTTGCTAATTCCTTTATTATAGTGAAGCCTTGTATATAATCTAAACTTAACAAATTGTGTTATTATATACAGTATCATGTAACTTTCTGTATTAGTAAAATAATAAAATATAAAACAAAAAAGGAGAGACATAGAAGTTTCTAAAGTCCAATAAAATATGAAAAAGTAAAAAAAAATAGATATAGTTACGAACACAAATGGTAATTCTTTAAAAAGGAAACAATTGTTTTACAAAAGCACCGACATGAGTGGGAATTGAGGAGAAATAATCAATTTTTAAATTTTATAATTTCTAAAATTATAAACTTGTATCACATAGCTGTGGAAACCCTCCAAATCACAAACCTGTATGGAGGTATGGTACTCGGCTTGAAGCTCTTGTGCTCAACTCTCAACATCATTGTCCTTCTGTGATGCTTGATGTCTTCAGAGCTTCTCTTACATATTCATCTTGTCCATGTGTGCTTGTGGCTTTTTTCTACATGTTGAGTAGTGAACCTGGTTCCTGATATCCAACTCTAGCTGAAAAACAAAAATCCATTGTATGCAAGAATTCTAATGCATAATAAAAATGGCATGTAAATATGACAGAACTCAAGACTGGCTTCAGAGTTTAGTTTATATTGTGCAAGTTTGAAGCAGTTATTATTTGAGACAGGGAAGGATCCATAAAATATTCTTATGGAAGTAATAATTTTCTTTAATTTGAATTTCCTAAATTGGGTTACAAATAAAATGTACACGGTGGATTCTCTGCACAATTCCTAGCATCTTGTCAACAACAGACCTTTAAAATGTAGTGTTAGTACTCTTTTATTAAGAAATATTTTGTTAATAAATTGCAGTCATGAATGAAATACAAAACCATGTAGTATTGCTTCTATTTCTTTAATCTACTTATGAGTGACTCCATGATCTCACAACATTCAAATTCTTATTCACTTTATCATAATGATAAACAAAGTATTCTAGCAATACTCCAAAGGCAATCTAATGCTCTTGGCTGTAATTTGCATAGTGAGGTATGAGACTCAAATTCACAGTGACTCTAACAGAGTGAAAATTCATCCAATATACTATGTAAACATTTATATTAGTTATCTCTATTAAGTATGCATGAGGTCTTTATGGTTAATAAAATGTGGTAAATACTTAGTGAACAAGGTTAGAGAAATGTCTTTATTGCAGGATTTTTTTCCATCAAAAAGGCTTCCTAAAGTCACTTGCTTCCAAATCCCATATTCATCGAGCATATTATAGGATTAGAAATTAGAATTCAGATCCTGCATTAGTCCAAAGGTTGAGCAATCTCCAAATAATCTTTGTGACTTAAACGCTTAAACTTTTACTGGATCATATACTTAATTATTTTGTTTCTAATTTCTTAATATGATTCATGATATGATAATCCAAATTTTTTACCAATGCTAACTAGCTTAACAAAAGTATGAAGGGCCAAATAAAAAACCCCGATTTTAGATATTTAGGTTTTCATTCCAGTTTGGTTTTGTCTTTTCTTGTTTAGATACCACTTTAATTCTTGGCATTTTTGTAAGAAAGCTACCTTTTTATGGATGTTAGCAGTTTATTGACCTGATATTTGTAAATGGCCTGTTTGGATAGGTAAAATTATGTAACGCAGTGTTTGAAACAGAAGAAAATTATTTTCATTTACTTTTTTTTTTTTTAACTGTATAATGTTTCTCAAGTTAAGGGCAGTGTACTTTGTGCCACTGAATTTCCAAAGTGTACCTTTTTTTTTTTTTACTGTGCTTCAAATAAATAGAAAAAATAGTTACAAAAAATTGTAAAGTAATTAATTTTCACTAATATATGAATTTGTTTATACTTAAAAAAGAATGGATATGGTTGTTTGATTTTATATTTTTATTTTGTTCCTTAGAAACTTCCTGGACTTTTAAATTATTCTCTTGGCATATTGTCTCATGCTTTATCATCACTTACTACCATCTACTAAAATAGTAACATTTTGAGATAAACATTTTAAGTGATATTTGAAAATGTTATTAATATGTATGCACCACATACATTTTGTTCACCAATGTTATAGAAATGTCACACAAATCAGGTCACCAAGATGACTCAGCTGGTAAATGGAATGGCTACCAAGACTGATAGTCTGAGGTCTGTCCTTCAGAACTGTGTATTAGAAAGAGAACTGATTTCCATAGCCTCCTAGAACCACACTAGCACCAGTGATTTTCCATGCCCACACACATGATAAATCTGTGAATTTAGTGATTTTTAATATTTATAAAATAAAAAATATCAAGCTAATGAAAATTTATATTGACTGCAAGAAATCCCAGCCCTTAATAAAGCGGTGATAAAGCGTAAATATATGGGATATAGTGGTCCAGAACTGAAAAAAAAATGTTTCCTTTATTTGGATACTTAGTCACGATGGATCTTTGTTTCAGTTACCTCACTGGGGACTATGGAGATTTTCTTGTCATTTTGCTCACTGGATTCTATAGATCTCTTAAATATCTCCAAGTACATATAACCCATAAATAGGATTTGATTTGTTAGTTCTCATTTTTCCATGTGTCTCACTCATCTATCTTAAATATCTGTTACTTGACCAAATGCAAATTTCCAATTAATAGACACCAATCAGGGCTGGTGAGACAGTTCAGTGAGCAATAGTTCCTGCCACCATGCCTGAGGTCCTTAGTATTTTCGCGGTGAAAGGAGGGGAGAACCAGTTCTGAGTCTTGACTGCTTCCACTTGCATCTACCTGCAGAGTCATCTTAATCCCCTACTCCCCACAATGTGTATGATATTTCTATAAAATTCAGGGACAAAGAGTGGAGCAGAGACTGTCCCAACTAGGGATCCATCCCATCTGTAGACGCAAAACACAGATGCTATTGCTGACGCCAAGAAGCACTTATTCACAGAAGCCTGGTATAGCTGCCCCTGAGACGCTCCGTCAGAGCCTGACCAATACAGATGCGGACCTATGCAGTCAAACATCAGAATGAGTGCAGGAACCAAAATGGACATATTAGGGCAAAGACTATAGGAGCTGAAGGGGTTTGCCACCCCATATCCATGTCTCCAGCTGGATATATAGAAGAGGGTTGCCTTATTGGGCATCACTGGGAG
This sequence comes from Grammomys surdaster, assembly GCF_004785775.1. NCBI lineage: Eukaryota > Metazoa > Chordata > Mammalia > Rodentia > Muridae > Grammomys > Grammomys surdaster. Next base: position 29,954,045 of record NW_021604564.1, on the reverse strand, counting down.
GGGAAACCATTTGGTCCTGTGGAGGTGCGATGATGACCCAGGATAGGGAAATGCTAGAGCACTGAGGCAGGAGCAGGTGGCTGAGCACCCTCATAGAGGAAGAGGGGAGGGGGAAAGTGGTTTGTGTGTGGGGGTAAACTAGAAAGGAGTATAACATTTGAAATGTAATTAAATAAAATTATCAATTTAAAAAAAGAAAAGGCATGAAATGATGCTGTAGTATATAATTAAAAATCGGCCTCTGGCTCAAGCCAACTATCTAAGCTGCAGTGGCTCTGCCTACCCCAGCCACCATGTTTCTCAGCCTGAGGAAACCTGCGTGCTGCAGCTAGAACCACACCGCCAGAAACACCAGCCCTGCCACCCAATAGATGCCAGTTTGAGACATAGCTCTGCCAATCTTCCATGACAATGCCCAGACCATTCTGTCATCCATGCTAGCCCAGTAAGAGAATGAGACTCTAATTCTTATAGATTAATCAAAAGCTTTATATGTTTGATAATGATTAATAACAAGATGCCCATACAAAGAGAGTTGTATCCCAATTAGCTAACCTAATTATAAGTTTATAAGTTGTTCCCCACGAGTGCTCACCATATCTGTGTGGTTCTCCATCCTCCTATATCTCTGCCCTCTCTACCTCCTCCTCTTCCTTTTTTCTCTTCCTCTCTCAACTCCTCGTCTCCTTAATCCCCCCACCTTAGCTCCTCCTACAAAATGAATTTTTATTAATAACACTTTTAGCTATATTTTAAATAATGATTATCTCAAAATGCACATATCGTATTAAAGGCTATTAAATGACAATGCATCATTCAACATTACAAGAGGAAAATAATTTAAGAATACATGCCGTACTCACTCACAGAAACTAACAGTAAACAGAAATATAAAAATAATAAACAAGAGACAGAGACAAGGACACCATCTTTTGGACAGGCCATACTGGGGTATGAATGAAGCCATAATGAATCCAGATACATAGTGAATAGTAAAGATGATAAAAGAGAGTATGTGCTAAGAACTAAGACCATTTACACTCTTAGAGTTACTTCAAGTACGTGTACTGTTCTAACTCCTTCATCACTTGCACCTTATGGTAGAAAATGCTTGACCAGGAATTTGAGTGCTCCAAATAATTGAATTATATCAACTCTGTAGACATAATTTCCTTTCTTCAGTCGGACACATGAAAGCCCTATTTACAGCTTGTTTAAATTGCCTGCCTCCTGATGTTTAAATCACTCCTAACCAGCCACATCATCTTTATTACTCTACCCTAATTCTCTGAATGATTCTCTGTAAATTGAATCTCTGAGTCTTAATTAATGTCCGAACTTTGTCATTTACCTTCAGAAATGTGACTGAGACTATTTTTTATATTAAAAAAATACTGTTTTTTTCATTTTAATATATGTTCATCATTGAAATAATCTTACATCACTCCATCCTTTTCCTTTCTCTAATCCCTCTCAGTTAGCCTTTCTTGACAGCCTTCCATGTGTTTCCAACTTGTAAGTGGTTAAACTTTTTTAATAGTATTGATGTTTATATCATACATATCTATACATATATGTGTGTGTTCATAAATATGTATCTGTATATGTGTGCATTTTCATGTGTTTTGTGTTTGTGTGTACTGTCTAAGGAGTACATTTGTGCTACTTTTACTTATATGGCTTCAAGGCAAACCATTGTGTATTGGACAACGGACAAGAGAATTCATCAGTGGGAAAGGCTAATTTTCCTTCTCTTATCAATCATTATTTGACTATTGTTTCATTTTTAAGAGTAGGAGACTGTGAAATTTCCCTTTCATGTTAAAATGACCATTGATATTGCCTGTGTTCCAGGCTCATCTATGATGCAGTTTCTAGAAGAGACTGTTTTACAGTATCCTTCCTAATGTTCTGCCTCTTTCAGTCTCTCAACCCAATCTTCAGCCATGCTTTCCACATCACAGATGCAGGAGGCCTCTTCACAATCTGTTGATCTCTGTATTGTGTCTAGATATGCTATTTATATAAACTTAATATTAAAAGTATTACATATAAGTGTATGTATTTTCACCATTTCTGTTCATATAAAACTTGATAGGATCTAATGATGATATCTTTTTAAAAAACCTAGAAAAACTACTTAACTTCCAAGAAGTGATAGATCATATGTTCGTTATTGTTATACTGTATAGCTGAAATATGGGCAATTATAACAAAATAATCTATACATAAAATACTATTTTTCTCTGACCCGTTCTGTTCTTATTTACCAGGATCATTAGATATGTATATTTATACATTAAAATAATTGATATTATAATAATATTGTTCATGATATTTTGTGAAATATTGATCAGTGGTGGTGTTGTAATAGTTTTGTGAAGTTAGAAATTTGATATTTTCACCTCTTTTGTCAATAGGAGCTCACAGAAGCTTTTTGGTGGTAATACAAGTTCAGAAAATAAACTCCTTAACTGTCACAACTTTCTTTAGAGAATTAATGACTATATATTAAAAAGAGACACTGAAGTATTAAATAGTAGACAACTATATAAGAAAATAACTCCATACTCAAGTTTGAGAATTTCAATTGAATTTAAGAAATAACTATTTTTTTTTCTCATTTTTAACACACTCTCATATTGGTATCTAGATTGGCCTCAAACTTTTGGTGATACATGAACTTCAGCCTTCTGGATATTGGGATTAAATAAGCTCTAGAACTAACTGGTAGGAAATAAATGAATAAGATAGTCTAAGGTACAATATTTTATTAATGAACAAAATATAAAAGCTACATATGTATAACTGGATATTTTATCTTGGATGGGAATGAATGACAAGCATGTATCAAATATTTTCCTTTGTTTCTCTACTTCACTTTTACTTAACTTTCTCTTTTGTTTCCATTTTCATTTACATGCTGATTCTTATTCTCTGTTTACCTGCTCGACCCAACAGTTACGAATCCTTTTATGTAATGTTTGATATAATTTGTGCTGTTGTCTTAAAGCCAAGACTCATCTAACTCACTCACATTCCAAATCATAATAAAAAGTAAAGGGCAGCCAACACAGGGTTGCCATTTTTGAAGATAAATCACAAACGTATAGCCATAGAGACAAAAATACTAGGTTGGCCAAATTTGATTTCCTCTTTAGATATATGTTTCCTAAATTGTGAATACATGTGTGCAACAGTACTGATGTGTCTAGAAGATGCTATTTTCCTGTAATCATCTACCTCCTTGGGATCTTGAAATCTTTATGTTATTTCTTTAATGACTGCTGAACATTAGAGGTGGGTGTGCATTATAGATGTCTTGTTTATGGTTGACTTTTCCAAGATCTCTAGTTCTCTGCACATTTGGAGAGGATAATTAGTGTTTGAGGTCAAAATACTTTGTATAAAATCAGCATAGAATAAATAAAAGTGAGAACAAAGCAGAAAAATATCATCACTCTTAACAGTCATATTCTCAAGAGCAGTTTAATCAATTTGATCATACTGAACTCTACTATTAGCATTTTATTATTCAGTATTTTAATATATATGCAACACGATAATACTAGGAACCCTTTATTAACATTATTTAAGAAATTTGAAATACACGTGCATCATAAAATCCTATAATTATTAGATTCCTTACATTTCAGTTACTTTATAAAAATTTATTTGAACGTCTTTTGTGCACATAAATATGGGTCATAAAGTAGAACATTTACTTTGTGGAACTAGATTGGTTTTTGAAAATTAAATAAAAATTGAATACTATGATTCCTTGTCTCTGATGGGATAAGAAAAGGGCTGATGGTACATCAAACATATAAAACGTTTTATAGCTCTCAAAAGGAAATTTTTGTACTTCAACTTTTTCTTGTTCCTGTGATTTGTGAGTGGAAAAATGAAGAAATATTGAAGATAATGTAAGCAATGGGGATTATGAGAACAAAATTATTAATTAAATCGTTAAATTAAAAACTCATAGAAGCATAAATGCTTAGAGCAAAACATATATAGTTTAAGATATTTTAGAAATTCTAGCTAGCCTAAAACTGGAATATGACAGTTTATAACTTATATTTAATGTTACAGTAAGTTACTTCCTTTTTCTTTTCTTTAATTAATCATTTTGATCAATACTCAAAGAACAATGGTGACTGGGAAGGTGTATTGGACATATGTTCCTGACCCACCTTTGCTTGCCTATATCCCAGATAGGACAAGCTGCCTTGCCTCAAGGTTTTAGACCGTTGTGCGACAGAGAATCAAAAGGGGAAGCTATACTGACTCATGTATTTTTCTTAAATGTGACCTGTTATTGTAATTCAATCATGGACTGGTCTATATTGGAAATAACAGTTTTCATTTAGAAGGTTGGTTCTGGACATGTTCAGAGAAATATTTGGAGGTTAGCTGCAGTTCTCTATGACGCTATATTAACAAGAGATAAAGTTGGGACAGACTCTGGATTTCAAACAACTGTTAGTGCCTGTGTTAAGGCTCTTTTAATTGTCATGTTAAAAATACTTTTAGTTCTTTTACAGTATTTAATGTAAGTTCTTCTACAGTATGTAATGTAAGTATTGACTGTACACTTTCTAATTGTGTTAGTGCTTTGAAACCTGGCATCTCAGTTATGGAGTTCTATCAACCAATTTTTATTTTATTTCTCTGTGTATTACAGGATCTTGGTACTCTAAAAAAATGCTTGCAAATATTGGAAGAAGTGAGTCAGGCTTTAAGCAGAAGCAAGAGGGTAGTGGGTTTCATTATTGTTGGTATAACAGCTTTAATTATATTAATAGCTAGCAGCACTGCTTCTGCAATTGTTTGACATAAGAAGTTAAGACAGCTAGTTTTTAAAATCATTTAGAAAAAAATGTTACAAATGTGTTGATTATTCAAGAGGATTTAGGTAGGCATTTAGAATAATGGATTGATACACTTTATCCTATTCAAATTATTGGAAGTAGGTTCAGAGTTTACGAGTAAGGAGCTATCTTGATTGTCATGCCAAATGCCACTGGACTCATGTTAGTTCTAAAATTTACAGTGATAGTCATTATAATTAGGAAAAAGTTGAAGGATACTTGCAGGGTATTTGGCATAATTCTAACACCTCTCTGGATGTTTTAACTTTGCATACTGAGATTATGAATTTAAGAATGCTGATCTGCTGAGCTTTGATGTTGCAAATACTGCTGATAAAATTCTACATGGCCTAAGGTCAGTATTTCCATTTTGGTCAAGCTTGAAGAGTGGCATATATAGCTTGATCATGCTAGCCATTTTTTGTCCTGGGAATACTTTTATTCCTTACCATCATGTTAAGCTCGTCTTTAACAACATTAACATGTTGGTAACCAAAGTACATGGCTTGAAATTGAAAATGGACACCCAAATAGAATTATTAATTTAACAGGCTAGCAAGCCAAGGATGGGTGAGATTCTGCACAGAGTCTTACCAACTTAAGACAGATGTGCATTGCTTTTGATAATGCATATTCCACGATGGGTAAGGAAGGCATTCTTATCAGAATGACCTAAGACAGGCTCAGTCTTGTTTATGAAATAAAAAAGGGAGATATGTGGAGAGCTTTTGGGACTGCTTGGCAGGAATCTGACATTGGCCAAAGAAAAGGAAATGAGCTGCTTGGCAGGAATATGACATTGGCCAAGCACAAGGAAATGGGCTTCAGGCAGGAATCTGACATTAGGCTAGAACAAAGAAGTAGACTTCAGGCATGAAAATGACTTTTGCTAGGACAGGGAAGTAGGCTCAGATATTTTGGTCATCCTGATAAGCCCTTAGAAACAATGATCATGGGAGTGATCTTGGGACTTTGTTTATTGCCTTGCTTGTTCTTTGACTATTTGTGTTTATTTTCTTGCTTATTCCTTGACCATTTGCATCTATTGTATTGCTAGTTCCTCACCCTAAAACTGACCTGAATACTTGCATGTAATAATAATAGTATAAAGCTGATTGGAAAAAATAATTACATGTTCATGCTCAGCTAACATCTTAGACTCCTGAAATGCTTTGCATACTGATGAAGCAGTTTTTTGTAGACTAAGCCTTCATCCAATGACTTTTTCAATTCTGGATGTTCCTTCCTCCAAATTCCCCAAAATTATTTAATCCATGAATCACCCCAAGTAATGTTAATCTACTTCCTTTCAGCTGGTACTAGTGTGTTTTCTTCAACATATATATTCATAAAGTTTCTGAACTTCCTATCTTCTCTGTTCAATTTACACTCATGGGCCATTATCAGCAAATAGTCCCTGAAGGCAGGCAGTGTCAGCACTGGCCCCTAACATGGGATCCTAAAACATGGTGGAGATTCATTAGCACCCCCTTCAGCAAAGAAGGGTAGTGTCTTTTGGCTGACCATCTCTACCTGGGAATCTGTCATCTCTCTTTTCTTAGCTATGTTTAATCTGTGCCTTTATATAGGAGAGAAAACATTTTGCAGAAAATCTGTTGCTTCTTTGTCCTGGTGATGCCTCAATATTAGCTGTCTTTCCAGACCTCAACAGCCTGATTGGGTGTAGGCAATAACCTTTTATCCTCTCAGAAAAACCTGCCATTAGTAGGCATGAGGATAGCTTTTAGTTACTTAAGACTGATGCTCTTGGGGTATACTAATCCCTTGAGGGAGAGTGGCCTCAGGAATATTGACCATTTCTGGCAGAACTTCCTCTTTTTTCTGTTATAGGAGAAAACATCCTTTCAATATATATGGTTTTATCTTGAGGTCCTTGGTCCACTTGGACTTGAGCTGTTCGCAAGGTGATAGATATGGATCTATTTTCATTCTTCTACATGCAGACTCCCAGTTAGACTAACACTATTTCTTGAAGATGCTTTCTTTTTTCCACTGTATGATTTTTGCCTTCTTTGTCAAAGATCAAGTGTCCACAGTTGTGTGGGAGTGAGAAACTACTAGATCTTTGGACTTCCCATTCACAGCTGACTATTGTTGGGGAATTGTACTACAGACTGTAAGTCATCATAACAAATTCCCTTACTATATAGAGACTATCCATATGTTCTATGACTCTAGAGAAGAACCCTGACTAATGAAGACACCTTCAATATGGCAAAATGGCAACCTACAGATTGGAAAATGATCTTCAATAACACTATATCTGATACAGGGATAGAATCCAAAATATATAAAGAACTCAAGAAGTTGAATTCCAAAACACCAGACAACCCAATTTAAAACTGAAGTAGAGCTAAACAGAAAAATCTCAACAGAGGAATCTTAAATGGCTGAGAAGCTTTTAAAAAAAATGTTCAACAACCCTAGCCATCAGGGAGATGAAAATCAAAGGACACTGAGATTCCACTTCATACCAATCAGAATAGCTAAGATCAAAAACTCAAAGGACAGACCATACTCACAAGGATGTTGATAAACAGGCACACTCCTCCATTGCTGATGAGATTGCCAACTTGTATATCCTCACTGGAAATCAATCTGGCAATTCCTCAGAAAATTAGAAATAGTTCTACCTGAAGATCTAGCTATACCACTCCTGAGCATTACCCCAAAGATGCTTCTCCACAAGGACACTTACTCCACTATGTTGATAGTAGCCTTATTTGTAACAGCCAGAAGCATGAAGTAACCCAGTATCCCTCAACTGAAGAGTAGATACAGAAAAATATGGTTAATTTACACAATGGAAAACTGTTAATCTATTAAAAACAAGGACATCATGAATTTTCCAGGCAAATGGATGGAACTGAAGATACCATCCTCAGTGAGGTGACCCAGACTCAAAAAGGCATGCATGGTATGTACTCGGTGATAAGTGGATATCCAGAAAGTACAGGATACACATGAGTCATCCCACAGACCATAAGAAGTTTAACAAGAAGAAAGGTGCAAATAAGGATACTTCAGTACCACTTAAAAGCAAGAAGAAAATAATCACAGGAGGCAGAGGGAGGGAGGGACGTGGGTAGGAGAGGGGAGAGGGAGGGAGAAAGAAAGCAGGATCAGGTATGGAAGGAAAACAAGGGAGAAGGCTAGAGGGCCAGGTAAATGAATAGAAATGTGCAACTTCTGGGGGTGACGGGTGAGGGGACCCTCTAGAAAGTCCCAGAGACCTCAGAAGTGAGAGACTTCCAGGACTCAATGGGAGTGACTTTAGCCAAAATGTTCAACAGTAGGTAAGGGAACCTGAAGATACCACCTCCAGTAGATAGGTAGGGCCCAAAGTGGAGACGTGGGGTTACCAAGATACTTTCAATATTTCTGACTTAGAATTGTTTCTGTCTAAAAGAAATTCAGGGACAAAAATGGAGCAGAGAGTCAAGGAAAGTCTGTACAAGGACTAGCCCAACTTGTGATCCATCTTATGTGTGGGCACCATAGACAGGCACTGTTACTGATGCTATGTTGTGCTTACCCACAGGAGCCTATCATGGCTCTACTCTGAAAGATTCTACCAAAAACTGAGTGTGACAGATGCAGATACTTACAGCCAACCATATTACTGAGGTCAGGACACCGATAGAAGAGTTAGGGGAAGGATTGAATGAGCTGAAGACCAACAGGCTCAACTAATCTGGATCCTTGAGAGCTCCCAGAGACTAAGCCATCAAGTAAAGATCATACACATCCTGTTCTGAGGTCCTTGAACATATGTAGCAGAGGACTGTTTTGTTTGGACTCAGTAGGAGAGGATGTGCCTAATTTTGTAGCAACTTGAGGCCCCTGGGAAAGTGAGCCCAGTACAAGATGGGGAGCACCCTCTCAGAGGCAAAAGGGAGGGACATTAAGATGAACCGTGGAAAGGGAAATGAAAGGAGAGGCAACATCTGGAACAAAAATAAAATAACTAAAACAAAACAAAAAAGAGAAACACCCTCTCAGATTAGAAAAATGCAAGTGCTATCAAATTCCCCTATAAAGGAACTCACCCAAAAGCCATGCTGTCTGTGAATCTCAGATGTGCCTACCCCTATACCCCCACTAGACCTCTATCCAGCAAAGCTGCATTCTTGAGGAGTAAAAGCATAAGCTAAGGGCAAAGATGGTGCATGTAGGTCTCACAACTGCCCCTCTATTCCCCTCTACCTGTAGCCCTGCCAGGAGGGAATCTAGAGCCCTGAACATTCTCTTTTGATGACCACATCACCAGGACTGGATCACCACAAAGGCAGTCATCATTTTACACAGTTTTTCCACAGCTCAGTCAGCAAGAGAATACAGGTGAGCATAATTCTGACAACTTCAGGCTTGAGTCAGAGTGCTTTGCCCTCTGGATCTTGTGACCTCAACTTCGTCCCCTCTGGCTCACTCCAAGTCTGCTTTTATGGGGGCTTGGGAAAACAAAATGGTGTACCCATAGTGCAGGAGTAACTGCCCTCATTGCTGGGATGTGTCAGCATGCAGACAAGGTGAGGGAAAGAGAGGGGACAGGTGAGCAACAAACAAATGTGCCCATCCCCAGTCCACCAGGAGTATTCCAACCCCTGCAGAGTAACACCTGACCTATAGCAAGGGCCTGAAAGAGGAAAGTCAGAACAAATAGTGGGCAATGAATGGCAAAATGGGTTCTTTCTCCAGGCTTGGAGCAGGAAGGAACATCCATGACCAAATAGCAGTGAGAATAGCATATTGCAGGACAACCAAGCCTGTGAAAACAATCATTGTCTGTCTTATGCCCCCGATCTTGTTAAAGCATGAATGGCTCAGTGAGTCCTCTATCTCTATTCATAGCTGTACTGTGCCTCAGGTATTAGCTATCCCACAGTTCTCTTGTATCAGTATTGACTCTTCCATGGGCTACACTTTTCTCATTAGTTCATTATATCACCAGAAGACTCAGCAACATTGTACAAGTTTGCTCATCTGTAACCAAAACCAACAATTACATACCACATTTATAGGGATGCCTTCTGTACAGAGTGGCTTACTATGCAGGTTATCCTCCAAACCAAAAGAGATAGATGAGATATCACTTGAAAGATTTCCATATAGAAAAATAATACTGCAAATACCAGATACCTCCAAGAAATATGGGCAAAATGCTTGATGTATTTAAAGAAACTATTAATAATAAGCACAAAGAGCAAGGAACCGTGGCATATTTTTAATCCCAGAATTTGAAAGATAGAAACAAAAAAATAAATAATTCTAGATCATCCTCAGACAAAAGATATGTTGTATATTGGCTTGAGTTACATGAGACTGGGTCTCAAAATATGTAATCAAACCAAGTTAGATAAAATAAAACATAAATTAAAAAATTACAGAAAAACAGACAATGAATAAGAATTTAGATTAGCAAAACTTAACATGAGGGAGAAGCTTCAAAAGATATTGAGTTTATGCAAAGGAACCAGAGACCTTGGTGATGAGCAACTCATCAAGTTCAACTGAAAGAATATATACTTGAAACCTTCAAAATTCAAACCAGGTAAATCAGAAAAAAAGACTTTATGAACTCCAAGCCAGATGTTTTCAAATATCCTAACTACTATTTTTAAAAGAGGATAAATGACAAACTGAAATAAAATATTGAAATGCATGATATTCCACCAAATAAATCAATATTTGCATTTTCTTAATAGCCACAAGAAGAGACAAAGGCAAAATTGTAGACAACATCTCAGAGGAAATAACTAGGTGAAAGTGACCACTAGGTTGGGGAAAATATAAGCATCTAGAAACAGAAGATTCATAAAATCCAACATAGACATGAAACAAAGAATTATCCTCTCCATATCTTGGCCCTCAACTCAGTAAAAGTCCAGTGCTCTCTCAGAAGCCATACTGAGACACAGAATACATACAACACATCACACACAACCCATTAACATATCTTAAAATCTGCCCAGAAGTCCACAATATCCCCTACCCTGATCTCCATATCTGGTGTCTGGCAGAAGACCTGTTTTACTTGAGGCCAGCTTGTCTGTACTAGGAACCCTAAGTAAGGTGCTACCAATCACCTGCTAATTCTCCTCAAAACCTTGACACAGTAATCTGCAAAACCATCCAATCTTCTGGAGTCTATATCCTGGCCCAACCACATAAATCTCAAAAATGAAAGAAACTTACAGAACAATATTGTTCATGAACATCGATATAAGAATAATTAATAAAATAAACAAAAAATGAATCTAAGAATAAATCAAAATAATTATCCACCATGATCAAGTAGGATTGATCATGTAGACATATTAGAAAATCTGTCATTGTAATCTACCACATAACAAATTGAAAGGACACACACACACACACACACACACACGATCATTCCATTAGATATTGAAAAAGCCATTGAGAAAATCCAACACTTCTTCATGATGAACATCTCAGAGAGATCAGGAATACAAGGTGTGTACATAAACGCAATAAATGTTATATATAGCAAATCAATGTACAGCATCAGAATAAAGGAGAGAAACTCACAGCAATTCAAGTAAAATTGGTACAAGACAAAGCTATACATTCTCTCCAAATCTATTCTATATAATACTTGAAGTTCTAGCTAGAGCAAAAAGACAACTATAGCAGATCAAGGGAAACAAATCAGAAAAGAAAAAGTCGGAGTATTGCTATTTGTGGATAATATCCTAGTATACATATGTGATCCTAAAATTATACCAGAGAACTCCTACAGCTGATAAACACCTTCAGCAATGTGGCTGCATATATATATATATATATATATATATATATATATATATATGTACAATTGATAGGATGAGAAAGAAATTAGGGAAACAACACACTTTGCAATCACCTTAAATAATACAAAATATCTTGAGGTAACTCTAGCTAAGAAATGAAAGACTTGTACAATAAAAATTTTAATCTCTGTAAAAAGAAATTGTAGAAGATATGACAAGGTGGAAAAATCTCCCTTGTTTATGGATCAGTAGGACTAACAGTAAAAATATCCATCTTACCAAATGCATTCTACAGATTCAATGTAATTCACATTAAAATTTGGCCACAGTTCTTTTGAGACCTTGAGACAAAAATACTCTACTGCATATGAAAAAACAAAAATCTAGAATAGCTCAAACAATTTTGAACAATAAATGAACTTCTGGAAGTTTCACCATGTATGACATTAAGCTTTACTACAGAGCTACTATAATAAAAACTACATGTTATTGGCAGAAAAAAAGAGAAGTGGATCAATGAATTTAAATCAAAGACCCAGAAATAAAACCACACATCAACAGATTTTTGACAATAAATTCAAAGATACACATTAGAAGAAAAACAGAAAGCATCTTCAGCAAACAGTACCGGTCTAACTAGATGTCACCAAGTAGAAGGATACAAATAGCTTCATATTTATCACCCTGCACAGAACTCAAGTTCAAGTGGATCAAAGCCTTCAACATTAAACCAGATACACTGTACCTGATAGAAGAAAAAATGAAGACTACCCTTGAACTCATTGTCATGGGAGATAATTTCTCAAACAGAACACCAATAGTGTGTAGCCACCTGTGACTTCGGATCAACTGGATGCTTCTGAAAGGAAGGCTGGAAATGAAGAAAAGGATGGAGGGCGAGAAAAGATGAAGCCAAGACAAAGTTCTCTGATAAAGGCTCTAAGTTTTAATGTTCAGCTCTCAATTTAAAGGGAAAGGCCCTACCCCAACCCTTTCTTGATGGGTGGGGAAATCTGTTCTTGGTCACAGCTGGCAAGCACAGGGCAGTTCTTCTAAGTTCTGTGCAGCCAAGGTGGGTAACTCCACCTAGATTCTATCACTTAGTCTATTGTGGTAAACAAGGTCTTTCAGACCTGCGCAAGGCTGCGGAAAGGGCACAAGAGAGTACTCTGTTCCCTCAACCCTCAGAGTCAGAGGCAAGAGATTAAAGGCAGTGTCCAGGTCATGTTGCAAAACATGTTGAGTTGCAGGCCAGGCAAGGATATAATGAGACCTTGTCTCAAAATGGAAGCAGGAAACAAGAAAGCAAGCAATCAACAACAGTTTTAAGAAGAGATCAAAAGGGACTTTATATTGTTATTTCTTGTTGGTTTTAATTTTTTAAATATAAAATCTTTGTAACATAAACATTCATTAATGTTTTTGTTAATGAATAAAGCCTCTAGTTAAGTATTTGACAGTAGACAGGATGTGACCTGTTAATTTTTGCAGTGCAGTGCATATGCATGCAACCTGTTTTATAAACACTCTCTGTGTCCTGATTTGGGCCCTTAGATATAATAATGCAGTAATATAATACATGACACTTAGAAGTTCAAGGAAATTAATGTTTCATTTTCCAGATTTATAAGTATCTTTCTATACAGTTCTGAATTTTGTCTAGATGCTTTTATTGATACTTAGAATTTCTGTATTATTTCATGGAGAAATTTGACAGCAAATAACTCCACAAGGCAATTGAAAGTTTTGTGTGTTTGTGTGTGTGTTTGTGTGTGTGTGTGCTTGTGTGTGAAAATATCGGATACATGCATGTGGCTATGGAGACCAATGCTCAAAATGTAGTGTATTCTTCTAGTATTATTCTTGACATTTTAGATATCAGCCCCTTAACCTAAATCTTACTAACTCTCCATGTGATTGGTGAGCAGTCACAGGAGATCCCTGTAGCTTCACTCTTCCTGGTATGAGTGCTATAGATACTTGCTACCAGATTGTACTTTTATGTTAGTTTTGGGGGCGCAAGAACATTTCCTCATCCTGGCACAGAGAGTAAATTTATACATTTAGCAAATGTATAGAAGAATACTAAATAAAATATATAAGTATAATCTCTTAATATCATGATTACTTACCATAACACTTAATGATATTGTAATTTTCAAAAAGGATTTATATTTTGAAAAATTAATTGTTATTGTGTTTGAGTGGCTGATAAGAATAATATGGCTGATGTATTCTCAGTTTTCCAGTAGATGGTAGTACAGATGTTCTGAACAGTACACTTCAGAGACTTCATTTCAAAAAGGATAGACATCTTTAAACTTGAAAAAGGTATATTACATAAGGCCAAAATAAATTATAAAGGTCCAAAACGTAGAAATAAACACATCTTTAAAACCTTGAAGTTTCAAAAATCATATTGAGGTATACATGTTACTTCAAGATGAAATATAGAATGTCCATTTAGTTTTATAACTCACATGAAGTATAATCTTAAATTACATATAACCAATTTTCAATTACTTTTAAATAACAGAACATTGATATTTTATAATAATGAGGATGTTCCAGAGTAAATACTTTCTCTCTACATCTGCATCTGTTTATAGTTTCACCGAATGACAGTCTTCTGTAGTTAAGTAACATGAATATTTCAAATCCTTAACATCAAAAAGATAGAATAATCTGAAGTAATCGTGGGGTTATATATATATATATATGTGTGTGTGTGTGTGTGTGTGTGTGTGTGTGTGTGTATCATATGTATAATTTATATAAAATTATATACAAAATATTTATAATTTTAATGCTGAAGAACTGTTTCTTTTAGGGAAAATACAAACAAAAACAGAATTCCTTAATCTGTGGAAACTTTTCAGTGATTACTTTAGTCATATGGTTTGTATAAATATTTATTCATCTTTCCTTTTGTCTTACTTTGTTATTTGATTGATTTGCAGTTAAAATTACACCAAAAGAATAAATTTCAACAATTTCTTTCTTGGGTATGTCTTTTGTAGAATCATTGGTGTTTAATTAGGCTCCAGCTGGAGTGTGTGCTTAAACATTACTTTGCAAAAATTACATTGATTCAACTCTGCACTGTGACACAAACCTGATTGCCCTGGATTAATTATAAGCAAGTTGCCTGTGTAGAGCAAGATGCACACAATGCAGTTTTGCTGAATACCCGCTATGGGTATAATACAGTAGCTCCCATGGGACAAGCTAGCATGAATGTCACAGGATAGCATCCTCTGGCCACACTCCGATGATGTGGCTTTTCAAAAGGCACAGAAAGCACCTTAGACTTGCTACAACCTTGTGCAGAAAACTTTAGCACTTTTGGGTCAGGATTCAGGAGTTTGATAAAGCATCTAATAATACAGTCATTTTAAATTACTATATTGGTCAAGGCATGTGCTTTAAATTTTAAGATGTTTGCTTAATAAGAATCATAGTTATCTAATGTTGTTATGTAGTTACTTAATTGTGTGAATAATGTTTCCATAGTATTTTGAAGTCTATAAACCTCACTTGAATGAAACTGTACTAAAAGATTAAATTTGGCAAGAATTTTATTAAATTATTTCCCTTTGTTCTAATCATCTGTTAATTTTAATTTAAAAGACTTATTTTCAAGAAACCTCAGTATAATAATATTAGTTAATAATATTTTTAAATGTTCTTGTTTGCATAATACAGTGTCTTCTACTTGTAGTGAGATTTTTCCTACCACACAGGTGGTTTATAAAAATAATTGCTGTGTTTTGAAATTTACTCTCCATATATATGTTTATTTAATTTTTCTCTACTTTCATTCATACGTTATCACTATGATATACATATATACAACAATGTATGTTTGGATATATATGTCTCATTTTTGCTGAATTTTAAATACTATAACTTGTTCCAACACCTTGGGAATTACATCCACACTTTCTGAATTATTCCAAATATCATACATGTTATATATCTTCATCTTCTTGGTATTCTCCAGGCAATTCTAACATATTTACTTTTATTTATCTATACATATCTTATGTACTCTGCCTAGAATCCACAGGCTGAGTAATATATTATCCATACTTTTGTGTCATAATCAAAAGCTGTCCTTTTGCAACCCTTCACTGAATCTATGCCATGTGAAAACATTTATCACCTTTGATATCATCAAATCACAAAGGGTACCATAGATTTCGGTCTGTATGCACTTCACATACTATTGGTGTTTTAACTCACATTTATTTTATGATAAGAGTTTATGGTTGTGAGCAACTTTTAGTAAGATTTTGTATTTCTCCTAAAGAAAATACTGAGAAAATATATGTTTACTAAATTCATAAATGTATATTCACACTTATATCATTATAAATCCAGAAAGTCAATTTGGCTGGATGACAGAAATAGTACAAATGATTCTATAAAATGGTTATATATATATATGCATGAGTGTGTATCTTTGTATAAATGTAAATCATATCTTTTTACACCTATGCATTCTTATTTTTATCCTTTATGCATAGTATAGTGAAATATCATGACAAAGTTTCATATAATAGTTGTTTTTATTGCATAATTGTAATAACGACAGCAGTTTGTATTATTTCTATTATTTCTTTATCAAATCAAAAATAAATACATGCCTGCATTAATGTTGGATTTAAATATAAAGTGAATTTTAATAGGAAAAATAGAATTGATACAACAAATTCTCTTCCATTGTAGCTCTTGTAATTAAATATTTAGTTTCTCTTTTGTTGCATTTTTATTATTCATATTTTTCTGAAGGGCATGCATGTGTTTCCTTGATCTTTTGGGCATAAATTTGTGATTTAAAAGTCACATTTATGACACTATGAATTAATTGCTAGAAACATGTTCTAATTTCACTGTATGACAGAAGCATAGTTGGGGATATTAATCAAATTCATGATTATATATATGAAAGAGGAACTTCATCTCCATGAATAATTTCCTGTATAAATGCTGGCTTACTTCAAAATATGAGTTATGTTTCCTGATGGAATAACTGTCTAATTCAAATTATTTATAAAACATATTATTGTGTAGTGAGTGTGGCGTTTTTATTGCTTTATGTCTAGGATTACAATGTTGGCCTCAGTCAATTTAGCTCTGTCAGTGGATTGGCTAACAAGTAATAATTTTTCAGGACAGGCATTAGCCATTGCCACAGTTACTTATGAAACGTATCAAGTGTCCAAACAATCAGAATTTAGGAGACTAATAGAAAACATTGTGACGATTTATGTTTAAACCATAAAGCCTGAAGTTTATACAAATATGAGAAAGTGGATACAGTGACATCTCAACAGTTAAAAGGACCTGATGATATTGCAGAGGACCTAATTTGGTTTCTGGAACACAAATGGTGGTGTACATAATTTCAATGCTAAGGAATCTTCTTGCCTTTTCACAGGGAAGGCGCCCACATGGTGAATATACATACTTACTGGCATATAATTATATACATGTTTTAAAATAAATAAATCTTTAAAAATAGTGAACAGTATTGGAAAACCTAAATTACAAAGAGAAAACAAATAAGAGTCTGACAGTATGGCTGAACAGTTAAAACTGCTGGCTTTACTTGATTTTATTTTCGGGGGCAATGGGACATAAGGACAAACAGATTCCAGCACATTGTCTTCTGACATTTACATTTGTACCATGGAATAATTGTTTATGTGCATGCACACACACATACACATACTAAATATATTTTAAATATCCTCTTTATCTGACTTTTCTGCTACTATAATAAATATGATTAAAAGGAACTTTTCAAGAAAAGAATTGGATTATAACATTAAGTAATAGTTCATCACTGGTAGAATTCAGAGCAGGAGTTCAAGTAGTAACTGAAACAGAAACCATGGAGAAATTTTGCTTATATGTGTGTTTTCTCAGGTTTATTTAGCTTTGTATCCATCCGACAGAGCCCAGGCCCACCTACCTAGGCATGGTTCTGTCCATAGTGGGATAGGGCCTTTCATTCATCAATAAAGACAATTTACTATATATGTGCCCACAGGTCAATCTGATGGAGAGAGGCCAGTCTTCAACTGAGGTTTCCTCTGTCCAAAAGACTCTAAGTTGACAAAAAAGTATAAACAATGTACATAATACATGGAAAACTTTATATATTAATCCTTGGACCAAACGATAGATACACAGAGATATTCTTGTTTATAAACCATGAAAAAAAATTATACAATATATTTTTATCTTGATGTTACTCAGTGTAGGAGAGAAAGTAGGATTGCGTATAAATGTCAGAGTGAAACCTATTTATATGTACAATTAATATTCATTAGTCACTGTTAGATAAAGAACAAAAACGAATTAAAAGAAACAGTATCTTGACTGTGATGAGGCACTAGCTTACAGATGACATTTCTAAGATAGAAATCTGCTTTGCAAAATGTTACTGTAATGTTATTAGACCTCAAATAGATAATCCCACTTATCAGTGCCTAACCTTTTCACATAGAGAAAGTGACAGCAAGCCCCTGTTTCTTTAATCTGCTAACTTTATGAGAATTTGTTTTGCGACATAGAACATGATTTTCCACCTTTCTATTAAAGAGTATTCCATTGACAGTTCACTTCAACAAATATTCTTGCTTTCTGCTGAGCATGCCAGGATCTTGAATCAAAACATGATCTAAACCAAGACATTCTTTTACTTCTGCTATGAAACTTCATCTACTTTCCAGGGTCCCTGTGTGACCAGCACGCTCTATGACTAACAACCAGCTAACAGTTCTGCACATTGATACAAATTGTTCTACCAGTCTCACACAGGACAGACAGACAGACAGACAGACAGACAGACAGACAGACATATGTGCGTGCATGTGTGCTCATGCACACACAAGTGCACACGCGTGCATGCGCGCACACAAACACACACACACACAGACACAAGCCAAGGGTGATATGAAGTACTTCTCTAATCTCAGGTTTGGAAGGGAGTGCCACTCCAATTATTCCTCTGAAATATTGAAAACAAAATTCAAATTACACTATTGTTTAAAGCAATTAGAAACTATCCATGTCTACTTAAGTTCTTGAGTATCAAAACAGGGTAAGCTTGATTTAGGATATTACTGGATTCTGTGGTGAACCCTGGCTGCATGTGTATACTAAATTGTAGAATATAAAAATCCAAGTACTTTATGGTTTCCTGGGAATAGTGTCACAGACACAACTGTCTGACACTTTATTTTATTAAACTTTTCTTGTGTTTCCAGAGATCAACACAAGGTCTACCTCATGGTACGACCACACTGTTTTTCTGTCTTACCCCCTTACCCTGGTGATCTGTATTTCTCTTTTCAGCAAAAGCCACAGCACTCCAGATCATTCTGTGGTGTGTTGTGGCACCTTCAGTAAATTAGTATCTTTTACCAACTTGCTTAATTTTAAGGCTCTCGGGTGTCCTCAAATCAAAGTACTTTTAGTCTTTAGGAACTGCACATTCTACACTGAAGATAGTAAAAAAAAAAAAAAAATTGCTTCTGAAGGTCAATCATATTTTCAATGTTGATTTTAATTGAAGTGAGGGTAGATGAGGGTTTCTGTTTGTCTTCATTGGTTTGATATGATCCATTTGAGTTCAATTTTGCCTCCTTCTCTACTATGTCTAACTCTTTCCCTATCTTCAGAAGTATGGCCTCACAGTGCCTTCTGAATCATCACATACACAGGAATCAGCCCTGCACAGACTACTACATGAATTCCTAGCTTGCATTCAGTCTGATCTTCACAAAAATTTCTATCCTGTATATTCCTAACTCTCATACTCCATTCACTATCAGTTCAGTTTCTGACAGTGTTGGGCATGTTCTTCGTAAATGTCACTAGCTAATATAGACTCAATATGAATTATGTTCTAATAGCATGTTTGTATCTTATTGTCTGTGTCCAGTACTTAAAATTATGGAATGACCATACATTGATATTTTATAGAATTTGACATGGATTATCTGTCTGTTTGTCTGTCTATCCATGTACCATTTTTCTCCATAAATATACTCCCATATAACTACCATTCTCTGCTCTTCCTTCAATTCTATGGACTTCATTTTTATTACCTATTCTTTCTGTCACAAGAAAAATCCATTAGCTATATAGACTTACCTATTATCTTTCTATATGTACATTTGTATATGTGATCCACCAGTTGTCAGTTCCTCTTTAATTGGGGATCATAATCTCCATGTCAAGATATTTTTCAAGTCTGTCTCAAGGATAGCATGAAGGTTCTATGTGGCAATTAAAATAGTATGTAGCTAACAACTCAGGGCAGACACAGGTGCCACTGACTTCTTGTAATGCAAATATATCCATGTTTTATTTTCCCCCAAAATTTTCTATTCTGTTCCATGTTTCCCACATGTAGGGAGAAAAGATAATAGTAGCACTTAAAACACAATGCTTATGTGAGCATATTACCACATGAAGCAGAACTCGAATTAAGTTAGGCTATAGACTGATAAAGTGAACATTCTGGGACAATGAGTAGGAAAAACCATCAAGAAAACATTCTGATGAAATATGATGTGAAGGGGAAACTTAAGTGTTCTTTGGAAAGTCAGTTCTGTTGGATGGTGTTTTTCTGGGGCAAACATGTGAAGAAACGTTTCACAGAAGCAGACACAGGTGTAAGGATGTTCTGATAAAGCAAGGACATGAAAGGACATGTGATGAAGGATTCTTAGCTAATGACATGCATGCATTGGGCCATCTTACATTGAGTAGTTGAGCTCCATTGTAAAACCTCTATAGAGAGAAAGGAACCAAAAAGCTTCTGGTGGTATGCTGCAGTTTCTTGCAGCTTCTACAGACTTGAGCCACCTAGTGATGTCAGCTGAGACACCCATGGAGTTTTGCTAAATAAGACTCACCTGCTGAGACACAACATGTGCTGAGGCAAAACCTGTGAAGATCATGTGATTTTGGAGGGAGTGTAAATAGGAATCAATGGACAATGATAGAGGCTGAGCTTGGCTTGCTTGCATAGCTAAATGCTTTTTTTGTGTTGTCTTTGCTGAACTTTGCTTCACTGAGAGAGGCACAGCCTAGAACTTTTCCTGGCATTCCTGTTGTCCCTCATCTCTCCTGATGAATGGTGGCAAGACTGTGGCCTAGCTCTGTCTCTATTAGCTCATGCCACAACTGCTGATTCATGATTGCTATCAGAATCTATCGAACTGGACTGCTGGTATATCTGAGAAGTGTGTGCAAGTGTATTGAACTGCTGCTGATGACGTATGAACTGAACTGTTCATTTCCTGACAATGCAGATGGAATTTGTTCCATCAATTCTAAACGGGTACACTTCCCCCATATCCTTTCTTTCCTACTACTTCTGGTGGGTGGTAGGGTAGAAGAGAAGATAAAGTATTTAAAAACCATCGTTAAAAGTAGGCATTGAAAAATTAAAATTACATTGGTGAGTAATTGGGATTACAGTGCAGGTGTGATCCCTATTGTCAATATTCTGAAGGGGAGTCTTTTGGATTCTTATTCTTTCACTACAGAATAGAAATTCCAAAAAGGCAAGACCTATAGAAACTGCCCCTACTTGGGTAGAGAAATAAGTCTCTATGTACAAATTCAACATGCTTCAGTGTGAAATAGGTTCTTATAAACTTAACATAGAATGCAGGGTGAAGATAAATGACAGATTTTCAATAGTTGAAGTCCAGGAAATGCAAATACACATTAAGTTATTAAAGATCATTGCATTAATTTAACGACTAGTATGGAGAAGCCAAAGCAAATGTACTCACTCTCAAATTAGATATTGTTCAATCACCTACATGTTGTCAAGTTCAATTCATAAGGTATTTAGATATTGCTGTTACAAAACACACATCCATATCATTAACAGTCACAGAAATACACACCATAGAAATCTGGATATGCTATTGGATTTGAATTATGCCAAATTTTGAGTAAACTATCTTCCATTCTGTGTCAGGCTGAGCTATTTAGCAGAAAACTAAAGTCACCTCTCAGAGATCTGTCTTTGTATAAGCAAGTTTGACAAAGCTTTAGGGAGGGGCACATGTCCATTAGATGAGGCAGTGAAAAGCTCATTTAAGAAGATCAATCAGGAAATAATTAGCCTGAGGATATTTGAAAGTGAAATAGCCTGTTTAGGATTAGAGCTGAGAGAAAGTGGGGCTGTTGAGGGGGGGGAGGTCAAGGTCCCTTATAACATTATCGTCTCTAAAACTTTTGATTTTGTTTACAAAGAATATGGCCTAACTATCATATTAAATTTTAAAGTACTTTATCATATGCAAAACTTTACTTTCTTTTTGTTAGAGAAACAAAAATGAGCTGTTTTATGTTCTGAATTATGTCAATAAGTATCATGGCATATTGTGTTATGAAGCTGATTACTTTTCAGGGGAAAATAAGCTAAAAAAATCAAGATAAAAGAACAGAAGCTTAAATTTTGAATTTTATATGACATTTGTAAATAAGTGAACTTGTTTAAAAAATGCCTTTAATCCAAGTTTTTATTATCTTAAAAGTATACATATATACATATATATTCTATATCCAGAGCTTTTTGGCATCTGAACAAAAGTGACTTCAGTATAAGCAACAATTGACACCACTACAAGTTAGACTTCATCAGAGCATCTGAAGTTATCTTTTGTGTTTCCTTAGATAGTTCACCTTTTATTCTGTATTTTTCTTATCCTTATGTACTTTCTAACTAACATTTTTGTTACATTTTTTTCTTCTCTTATTTTTCTATGTCTTCATTTCACATTTTTTCAACCAAGTTCAGATTTAAGTACTACTTAGTGCACAATAGAAGTACATTTGGACACTTATTGGTAATTCTTTAATCAGTGCTGGTCATTAAAACTGTATTACATGACTTTAGTCTTTCAAATGCTAGTTGTGATGGGAGAGGGAATGCATGGAAGAATACTGATAGTTTAATTTAGTGATGAATTTTGCTCTTAATTTTTGTATGTATCACAACAAATTTGTACATCATCTCTAATTGCACATTTTCTAATCTCTATAGATTGTGACATTTATCATGTAGACTGAACAGAATTTGAAGTTTGACTTAGCTTTATTCTTTCCTCATTTAGAGATTAATTGGTGTCAAATTTGATGCAGAAACACATTGACCACAGTCACTTTTACTCTTGGTATAACCTTTTGAATTAAAAGTCAAAGAAACATGTAGCATGTACTTTATACATGCTACATTACAGAGTTAAGAAATCCCTATATTCAGATACCAATATTGAATCAAATATCTAGAACATTTGTTCACTATACTACCAAGTGCTACTCTCTAAATTAATAAATCAAATGGAGTCCTTGCTTTTACTATCAGGAGCATGGTGGAGTGACTCAAAGGCACAAAGAGTGAAATTTTGACAGAGGAATGATGCATATGCTACAGTTATCCATATGGAGATGGATAAATTAAAACTGGAGAGAGCAAACAAAGCCTCCAAGTAGTCTCGTAATTGTGTAGAGAAGAAGATGACGAGGGAACACTAACAGAAAAACAAAACAAAACTTGAGGAAGGAGTCGAAACAAATAAAAATCAATTACCTACTAGAGACAGGCCTTAAAAAAACAACACTGTGTTCTTATTTGGTGGAAATACAACATAAGAATGCAATAAAAACAATGTTATATAAAATTAGGCTGTGATACTATGGTCTCCAAGGAACAATTCCATCTTTGTGCTCTCCTGTGAGATGTGTTGGGCTCTAATTGTGCAAACTGCTTTTCTTCTTCCTGAGCTACAATCTTGCTTAAAACAGGAACTGAGTGATTCAGAACGCCAAGGGAAGGAGAGACTTCTACTTTCTGTATGCTTTCTGTGACTCCCCAAAGTACTCTGTTCTCTCTTTAATTCAAATTCAGCAGCATCTCCTTCTCCTTCTTTCTCCTCACTCCTTCAGTTTTCTCTTGCTTTATTTTATCTAGCCTTACATCTTCCTACAGTGGTCTGCTCCTGTTTGTATCCAGTGCCATAGTAGGCTTCCCCCTATCCTTTGTGCTGAACTTGAACCCTCCCCTCTATTCTCAGCTCCAATGTTTATAGATACGACCTACTATTTCATCTCAGTTTTTTAGCTCACTTATCCTCTTTTCCATGCTGTTAAAGCATCATAACATAATCTCAAATGTACAACTTCCTGAAAGTGTAGCAAACATCCAGCTTTAGAAAAATGAAGCAAGTAGTGCTAGTGTTTGTGAAGTTTGGGAACCACAATTGCTGGTTGGTTTGTTGTTGTTGCTGTTGTTGTTGTTTTTCCTGCTGTTTGTTTTATATTGTATCAGTGTCCATTATTATAAATAATTATTTTGTTTAGGGACAGAATTGATTCCTGTATTCATTAACTGGATCAGAACTATTGAACTGCTTAATATTGTTTATAACTAATATATTTATGCTAATAAATATATTATTTATCTTAGATTCATGATGACTAAAATTTCAAAATATATCTAGAAAAGTATTCTTGAGAATACAAATGAAGCTGAGGTTCATATTCAAAATTCTCTCACATTGATAGGTGATTGCAGCCTGGTCATAGAAAACCAAATTTTACAATATGAGTTTTTAAATACGAGCTAATTATAACAAATTGTGATACTTTATCAAGTTGATTTTAGATTGTTAATAAAATGCCATATACAGTGAAGTTATAAATAAATTTAAGTATCATTCAGTCAACTATAATGGTTATCTCATCATGCATATTATCGCATCAGAATCTCAAATCCAATATAAAATGTAGCTGTTGAGTTGTTATGAATAAACGTTAAGGAATTGCTTGGTAATAAATAAAGCACTGTATTTATTAAATTAATTAGTAAATTTTTATTTGATAAGCAATCTGGTTTTCTTTATTCCAAATTTTAAAAAAGCATTAGATTTAAATAACAGAATCAATCATATATATATTTTTTTCAAGTGGTTATTTTCTTTTTTTATCTTTTCATTCATTGGATATTTTCTTTATTCACATTTCCAGTTTCGCCTCCAGAAACCCCTTATCCCATCCATCCTTCCCCTGCTTCTATGAGGGTGTTCTCCCACCCACTCACCCACTCCCAACTCCCTGCCCTAGCATTCCCCTACACTGGTGCATTGAGTCTTCACAGGATCAAGGTCCCCTCCTCTCATTGATGCCTGACAAGGCCATCTCTACTACATATGATGCTGGAGCCATGTGTCTCTTCCTGTGTTCCCTTTGGTTGGTGGTTTAGTTCTTGGGAGCTCTGAAGGGTCTGGTTGGTTGATATTGTTGTTCTTCCTGTAGGGTTGCAAATCCCTTCAGTCCCTTTAGTCCTTTCTCTAATTCCTCCGTAGGAGATACCATGCTCAGTCTGATGGTTGGCTGCAAGCATCCACCTCTATATTTGTCAGGCTCTGGCAAAGCCTCTCAGGTGACAGTCATATCAGGCTCCTCTCAGCAAGCCCTTCTTGACATCTACCGTAGTCTTTGGGTTTGGTGTCTGTATATCGGATGGATCCCCAGGTGGGGCAGTCTCTGGGTGGCCTTTCCTTCAGTCTCTGCTCCACACTTTGTCTCGTATTTCCTCCTGTGAGTATTTTCTTCCCCATTCTAAGAAAGACTGAAGCATCCACACTTTAGTCTTTCTTGTTCTTGAGATTCATGTGGTTTTGAATTGTATCTTGGGTATTCTGAACTTTTGGCCTCATATCCACTTATCAGTGAGTGCATACCATGTGTGTTTTTTTTTTTTTATTGTGTTACCTCATTCAGCATCCATTTGCTTAAGAATTTCATGAAGTCATTGTTTTTGGTTTTGTTGTTGTTGTTGGTGGTGGTGGTGATGGTGTTTGTTTTTGTTTTTGTTTTTTTTTTTTTTTGTAGCTGAGTAATACTCTATTGTGTAAGTGTACCATATTTTCTGTATCCATTCCTCTCTTGAAGGACATCTGGGTTTTTTCAGCTTCTGGCTATTATAAATAAGGCTGCTATGAATACAGTGGAGATTGTATCCTTATTACATATTGGAACATCTTTTAAGAATATGTCAAGAAATGGTATGGCTGGGTCATCAGGTAGTACTATGTCCAATTTTGAGGAACTGCCAGACTGTTTTCCACAGTGGTTGTACAAACTTGCAATCCCACCAACAATGGAAGAGTGTTTCTTTTTTTCCATATCCTCACCAGCATCTTTTGTCACCTGAGGTTTGATCTCAGCCATTCTGACTAGTGTGAGGTGGAATATCAGTGTTGTTTTCATTTGAATTTCCATGATGTCTAAGGATGTTGAACATTTCAAGAAAATATTATAAAATAATTTATATTTATATTATTATACTTAGTTTTTAGCAAATTGTAATAATCTTGACACTACACTTCTATTATTTTTCTAAAATTAATTAATGCCAAGGTTTGAATATGCTTGTCCCAGGAAGTGGCATTATTTGGATGAGTGGCCTTGTTGGATTAGATGTTTCACTGTGGGCATGGACTTTAATATATTCCTCCTAACTATGTGGGATCCAGTCTTCTCCTAGCAGCCTTCAGATGAATATGTAGAACTCTCAGCTTCTCCTGCACCACGCCTACCTGAAAGCTGCATGCTCCCACTTTGATGATAGTGGACAGAACCTCTGAACCTGTAAACCAACCCCAATTAAATGTTGTCCTTATAAGAGTTGTCTTAGTTATGGTATCTGTTCATAGCAATAAAACCCTAACTAAGAGGGAAATTGGTACTGAGAGTGTGATATTTCTGTGATACAACTGATCATGCTTTTGTTAAGAGGAATGTGGATTTGGGGACTTGGGAAAGCATCAGAATGCTTTAAGTTGGGCAATTAATATAAATTATTTTTTTGAATTCCTTATATACTTTGACTATCAGCCCTATGTCAATAATAGGTTAGGTGAAGATCATTTCCTACTCTGTAGCCTGCCATTTTGTCAATTTGATGATGTCCTTCTCTTTACAGAAGTTTCTCATTTTCATGAGGTTCCATTTATCAGTTACTGATCTTAGAAATATTGGTGTTCTGCTAAGGTCATTGCCTCCTGTGGCGATGCATACAAGGCTATTCCCCATTTTCTCTTCTACCAGGTTTAGTTTATCTGCTTTTATGTTGAGGCTTTTGATCCATTTGGACTTGAGTTTTACACAGAGATTGGTATGAATCTATTTACATTCTTACACAGGCAGACATGTAATTAATCTAGCAACATTTGGATTCTTTGTCAAAAATCAAGTGGCCATAGTTGTATGGATTTACTTCTGGATATTCAATTTGATGTGTGGTTATTATAGGTTTAGGTTAATTTCTGAATTTATCTGGATGGAGGGTTTTTTTCTCTTAGTTTCATTTTCTGCTTTCTCACAGTCGTCTTGACCTGAGTGGCCTGGGGTTTTAGTGAGAAGCCAGTCTTCAGATCTAGTAAGGTGTCCCCACTGGTTTTTGTTTTTCTGGGTTTTCTTTTGTTTTGTTTGTTTGTTGTTTTGTTTGCTGTTGGTTATTTTGTTTGTTTAGGTGGGGTTTTTTGTTTTGTTTTTTGTTTTTGTTTTGTTTTTTTTGGTTTATGTGGCCGCAGGGTTTGGGTGTTATTGTTGTCTCTGTGGTCCCCAGTAAATGGACTCAGAGTATTAGGTGTAGATTTCTTCTATTACCATTTTTAAAAATTAAAAATAACTACTTATGTTTGAATTGCTTAGAATAATAAAACAAGATTAACTTAGTAAAATAATTTATCATAATTTAAACTATGAACTGTGTGTTTAGGAATGCAGACACACACTCACAGGCATATTGTGTCCATTTAAATATATTTTAAAGCTAATAATGTCTTTTCTTTCAAAGTATAAAGAGAGAAGTTTATGACATTTACCATTAGAGAACAAAACTAAAGAAATAAATACTTTCTAGTGATTAATGGATGACACTTGCCTAAAACAAACTATATGCTGACTTTACACCTGGACTCTCTCCTAGAAATCCATTTTCTTTCATTACAATATTTTTCATTAATACTTTGCTCAGACTTTTCCACTTTTTATAACTTCATCTTTTAAAAAGTCACTAAATAAATTGACAACAATTTATTGAATTATTACTGTTATTCTGACTTCTAAGACTCAAGATTGAAATAACTCTCAACAGTATGCAATAAGATAAAGAGCCAAATTTGTTCATAGCAATAGAGTTCATAACGAGCAAATTCTAGTAACAAATGAAATATTATATAAATGCTAACTTTATTTGCATACAAAGGAGAGGAACAAAGCATCCTAAATTTACACATATGAGTATTACTACCATAAGGACCTGATTACAAATTTTGAATGTTGTAGCCTCCTCATGCTTGTTGTAGCTGTCTCATGTTTGGGGGTGCGGGGGGCACTTTGTAACGGTGGGGACAGAGATGCGAAGAATGGAGACAAGACAGGTAGTCTGGTCAAGTCTCGTTTATTGGAAGGAAACCTTGGGTATTTATACCCTTTACCAGATGCCTTGCCCTCGTGGACAAGCACAGCTGAAGGTAATACGTCATGTGCCTTGCAGCTTGGAGACCATGTGCACCTAGCTAGCAGTGAGGAGATCACATGTGCACCTAGCTACTGGCGGCACTAAACAGCAAAACAAGATATGTGAGAAAAACAAGATGTTTATCAGAGCGTGTTCAGCTGTTGCGGGCTGTTGAAAACAAGTCTCTTGTCAGTGTATATGGCTCGAGATGGCTGCAAAGATGATAGCCGCTTTCAGCTAGGTGTCGGCTTCCAACAGGATGTGGGTTAGAAATATAATATTGGAAAGATTGACTTTGTTCTTAGTATGGAATATACATCACCATGAATGAGCTGTTTATAGGTTGAGTTGCTCTTGGATGTGACAGTAAGCCTGAGACTACCTGGCCACATCTGGATTTATTTAGAAATAAGAAATGAAAATCACCCAGCTGATACCCTGTTCTGAAAGATATCTATATTCCCCCTGAACACCCACGATCCAGTGTCATCCCCTTCCCCATGTCCTGCCTTTTTGTGTTTATAACCCCTGTGTGAATGAGTATAAATTACAATTTGAAAAAAAATAAATTATATATATATATATATATATATGATAAATAGATATGAACTAGAGAAAACTCAACACTTTTAAAACTTCCCCTCTAGTGACCTGCTTTATCTTGCTAGATAGCGTATGTTTTAAACATATACTATTTTATTTGAGAATTTCACACATGTATCCAATATATTTTAATCATGTAAACTCTATTCATTACCTCACTACTCTCAGATGCACACACACACACACACACACACACACACACACACAATTCTTTCCAGCATCTTGCCCTGGATTTTTGCTTTGTTTCTTATTTAAGCCCATCTAGCCTAGACATTCAAGTGTGATGCTATCCACTAAGGTATTGTCCACCTATCAGAAGAAGCGCACTTAAAGAAAATTGACAGCCCATACATCCCAACTTAGGAATAGTAACTCATGATATTTTCTCACTCAAAACTAAAATGTTGATTGGCTTGACTTTGTGCAAGGCTCATGTGGGTTACCACAGCTGATGCAAGTGCACAGATGCAGCAACTCTGTCATGTCCAGGAGGCAGGGGCTCACTCACAACTTCCTTGAAGTCTACTGCAGACTTCTGCCACTCTTCTATTATGTCCCATGATCCTTGGATGAAGGATATTATAGAGATGTCTCCCTACTGACCTAGCATCTTTTTGAGAAAACTGAAAAATACAAAACGAAATAACAGAACAAAATAGAATAACAATGGGGACAAAAAGAAAAACAAAAACAACATTTAAATTATTTTCGGTTTGACTGGTTGTTAGTTTCTTACAATATCACTACTCAAAGAAACTTATCTGATGAGATCTGAGAGCTGAGTTTCTTACAGGTTAAACAACCTCCCCAAATGTTGCAAGACTGGTGATCACACTGTCAAGCAAGTGAGCCTGTAGAAAGTACTTGACATACAATCTGTAAATGAAGAGTGCTGTAGGAAGTCATTGAAATTAGCACTGAATGCACAAAACATGCTTAACAACCTTTATCCTGTCATGGAAACTTGAAATCAATTACTTCAGGTATGGAAATTTATATGTTAAACATTTGATCTTTTCAAAATTGTGGTTTCAAATGTTGAAGACTATTTTACTATTAAGGTATTAAACTCATGTTCACTGTGATATAAGTCTTCTCCTAATTTTGTATATTTATGGAATAATCACAAAAATATTTGAATTAATAAAATCTCACCTATAATTAGATGCTTTATTAGATAGAACATTAACCAATGTCTGATTTTTAGAACCAAATGAAAAAAATAATTTCTGTTACTTTTCATTCTATCATGTTATCTGAAAGAACATTATGATTTAAGTGTTACTGATAGATTTTTTTCCATTTTAAAATCTAGAATTAATGCCAAATTTTAAACATGTACAAGTTAATTCAAATATGTTGTTAAATCTTTGAATACATATTCTTTTCATAGTATAGCAATAATAAAATTTCACTATAAATAAAAGTGCACAAATTATAAGCCTTTCCTTAGTATGACACATATTTCTATATTTAAAGGTGAAGCTGAGCAGCATAGAGTTCAAATGATTTGTAAATATTTATTAGCGTCTTTTAGAAGATGGAACTTTTAGTTGTTCACAAAAGGCAAATATGCTAATATTTATCAGTTACAGTAAATTAAAACATTAATGAAGAAACAAGAAATAAAAGCAGTCTATGTTTAGAAAAGAAGTTAACTATGGTTCTCCTTCAATAGATGCTATCTATCATAGACATAACACCATAATAAATTTTCCATGTTCATCCTACTTGTTGAAATGTTTCCTTAGCTCAAAAAAAAAAAAAACCAAAAAAAGGATTTTCAGTGCATTAGTTCATATGATAGTGCCTCTATCTAATGCTAGAAAAGGACTCTCAAATCCTGAGATTACAGAACTCATATACAGAGAAAAGCACTTTGGGTAGTTCCTCATCAGGTGCCATTTTAGCTACTTCTTTTTATCTAAGAAATATGAAGTAATGTACAGAAATGAATATATCACATAATTCCAGTAATCTCTAGTGTAGGCTAGCATTATGATTGTAACTATTAACACTTTAAGTTGTTGTAGGTCTTGTAATTACTTAAGTTTACTTCACTGTGCTTTCCATATACCTCAAACTAAAATTCTTGAAATTCTCTATCAAAATACCTGATATCCTTTGTTATACAGTGTCTATGATATTATCCTTATGTTATACATGAAAATGCTATGGTTTTTACAGATTAGAGACATAGCATATTGGTTTTAAGCACTGGATGCAGATTCCTAGAAAATTCACACCAGTTTACAATAGTACTTAGCTCTATTATTCAAGGAATTTGGTGCACACTTCTGTCTTCTTTCAGTAACTTTCATTCATTGATGCACTGACCTATATACAGGCAAAATACTCACACACACACACACACACACACAAAAGCAAAGTAAACAAACAAACAAATAAACCACCTCTGTTTTCTATCATTTCCAAGTGATTATTGAGCCTCTAATTCTGATTCCTCAGTACATATTTTACACTGTATTTTCTATTATCTCAAATGCTATACTACTATTGCTATTTTGACTGATTTAAAATTTTTTATTATAATGAACATTCACATTTTACTCTTAACTAAAACTCACATAGTAAATGTAAAATTGTAAGATCATTTTGCTATATATAATATTTTCTGAATTTTAAGTAATAAATTAACCACAACAGGACAAGAAAAAATTGACTATAGATGTTATACATATTTTTATCAGAAGGGCATATGTAGACACAGGTAAATTCAATGTATTTTAGCCCAGGAAATAGCAGCTGCCAGTTAAGATTGGAATAAAGAACACTAGTTTCAGTTAATGAATTCTAGCGCTGTTCTTGAGGAAACCTGCTTAAATAAAAGTGCTTTGAGCATTTTTTCCCTCCTCAAGAATGTCCTGCAGCTAAACCTCTTACTCACTGGAACAATTCCAGATCTTTTTATTGTGTCTAATAAAATCCTAGAACACTCTACACTAGTACTTTGGAATAGTCTTCATTTCTTTCTTTTGAGGTTTGCAATTATCCCCCACAAGTTTCTGAGGCTATTAAAAATGAATAAAATCAATGAAAAAAACTATAATATAGGGCTCCCTTGTTGCCCCCCAAAAAGAGAATGAACCCAAAACCCAAATAAAGTCAAATAAGGAACCAATATAAGTGTATTAATAAAAAAGAAAACTATTAAATACATATTCTTTCTCTATGTAAATATGTGAAGGCAGCCAAAATTTAAATATAATGTTACAATGTATAGCAAAAAAGGAATTTTAAAAACGATTCCAGTGATTTTTGTTTATTTAAAATTATTAATTATTCACAAAATATGCTTTTTCCCAATAGTCACCAAAATAATGAATATATGAATCTATATAAACAAAAATACTCATATTAAACCTAAATACCAATATATAATCAATATATAATTATTTTTTCCTAAGGTACTTTGTCTAGACCTTTGAATTCAACAATAAACTATAGGAAAGCTGTTATTTTTGTGGTCCTGTGTGACCTCTCTCTGTCTCTCCCTCTCTCTCTCTCTCTATCTCGCTCACACACTCTTACTAACCACATTTATCCATTACAAATTGATTATTTAAACATAGTCATGAAACATATTAGAAATGTAAAAAAATAGATAAGCAAAAGGTGCTATAGTCACAACCAAAGTTCATGTATACATTGGTACTTCAATAAAGATCATTGGCATTTATATTTTTAATCATAAACAAAACTCACATGTCATTGTATGACATCTTAAAATATATAATCTATTTTTTTAAAAGAAGCTGGATAGATATATTTTAGTAATATTATAAATATTTTCTTATTTAATTTTCAGAAATGTACTTGTATTATTTCTTATAAATTTAAAAAGCATCATTTTTTTCTAGATGGTACTTCAGATATGAGAAATATATCTTTTTTGTTGAAAATAGAATTTCTGCCAACACAATAGTTTCAATAATTATTTGGAAATTTCATACAGTGAATTCTGTCATATTCGTGTCCCATTCCTTTCATGTCTACTTTCTCACCCTGTGCCTTCTCCTCACCTTATCTCCAAAAGAAAGAAAGGAAGGAAGGAAGGAAGAAAGAAAGAAAGAAAGAAAGAAAGAAAGAAAGAAAGAAAGAAAGAAAGAAAGGAAAGAAGGAAGGAAGGAAGGAAGGAAGGAAGAAAAACAATCAAGTTTAAATTGTGATATATATATATATATATATATCCATTCAATGACCAACTGATTCTTTCCCCTGTGCACCTCCACCTCTGGTCAGAAGACATCAACTGTGAAAATCTGTACTTCTGAATCTTTACCACAATATTAAAGGACCTCTTCAATACCTTCCTGGATGGACTGTTTCTTCCTTTGGGGGGAGGGAAAGTTGGATGAGAATGCTGTCACAGAAGCCCTTTTAATGTCTTTCATTTTCATTTATGACTCTGCAGTATCTATACAACTGCAAAAGAAGCTTCCTTTTGCCCATAGTAGCTGATAGAAGCACAGATCATGGACTTTTTATTTGGTTTCAGGTAGCAGCAAGAATCACAGACATAAACATATCCTCCAGTGGCAGCCGTGGCCCAAAACATTGAGGTGGCTAGGTGGTGGCTGAGGTCTACTAGCGATCATAGGACCAATCCTAGTCAGCAAAGGCATGTTCCACTGTATGTCACAGCCATACATGAAAACACCTTATAAAAATATCTTCCCTTAAGACCCACCACATGTGTAGTTATTTTGGAGATGTCATGTGCTCTGCAGGATCATCTTCCATGTCCCTACAGCATCTCCATGGGTCTCTCAGGTTTCTCAGATAGGTATTGTGGCCAGTCCTGGCAGCCCCAGGTGTTTGGAATAGAAAAATATTTTTTTATAATTTTAATGCATTTCATTATGTTGCAAAATTTGCAAGGGTAGTTTGATACACTTATTTTTAACTGCTCCTTCTACCTTATCACATGAAACTTAATATCAAATTATCATAATCATATACCAGAATATATTTTAAAAGTTGAAAATAATACCTTTAGGTTGTTTGTGTTCTTCTATCAGCACAATCCATTCCATTGTGTTATAAAACAGGCAAAACCTTTTTTTTTTTGAGAACAACCTAGGCACAGATTTTCATGTGCAATCTCTCTATTTTATGGTATGAGATCTATCTCCTGTGCTGCTGCAGTGAAATGCTAATGCATGATAGTTGCCTGAAGGTTTGTGTTGACCAGGTCAGCAAGAAGGAAAGGGGGAAAAAATCTTATTTTAAAACACTACTTGTAGTTAAAAAGATTTGCTCAGAATGGAGAAAGAGTTATTCACAGAAATATAATTAACCTTTGTTGAAATAGCAAAATAAATAAAAGAAATATTGATTCAAGTATTTGATGCTAAAAGAATATTTTACCAACAGCGGAGACATTTAGATTAATAAGAATTAAATCCTCTATGAAAAGTGGAATTTTGCACATGATTTTTAATACCTGTTAAAACACTATAGGTGTTTACTATGATGCAAGCACATATGGAGAGTAGTGTGTAAGGGTGGGGAAGTCTTTCTTCCATTCTGACCACCTGGGCCCTTAGACTTTAAAAAAGTGGTTGATTGGCAGCTTTCAATTTGAAGTCATTTCTGCTGTGCTGTAATTATGCTTTTTTGCTGTCAAACATTCAGTAATGATTTGTCACCTACACCAATCATTTTCAGAGATGCTCCAGGCCATGCAGGACTTAATACACAGGGCCAGAGTTTCACCTGTTAGTACATGCTGAAGAGAGGCTTCATATCACCATTCAGGAGGGTGATGGAAGTATGAAAAAGGTGATGATACTGAGCTCCTCCGAACCAATAAATGCCTTACTTATAAATATGACAAAGGAATAAGGAGAGGAAATCATCTAGTAACATGAAACATTTTCTAAGGGATACTATAATTTTCACAAACAGATGAGGATGTAATTTATATCAGTGAAGAATCATTTTTGCCTATTTTCTAAGTATTTGTAGAGAAAAGTTTCATAAATGAAAGAAATTTACCAAAACTGCACACACACACAAACACACACATATGATAAGTTGAACAATGAATTTATAATGAAATTGAAAGCATGAATTTGTCTCTTTGTAATGAAAAAGAATATGAACAAACTGAAAATGTGTTAAATTTCTTGTGTTAAATGTTTCTATTTTTATTTTAATTTATTTATTTATTTTTGTGTTTTAAAGATAGGGTTTGTCTGTATAGCTCTAAAACTCACTCTGAAGATCATGCTAGCCTAGAACTCAGAGATCTGCTTGGTCCTTTAATCTGCTAAGATTAAAGGCATATGACACCCCTACTCAGTGTAAAAAACTGAAAATGTGTTATATTTTAAGAGTTATTTCATGTAAGCCTAACAATATATTGCTATACACTAAGTTCAGCACAGTATTAATGAGTAGAACACATTTTCAATTTAGCTTTTCAGAAAACTAATCACTTTAAAACATTTTATGTGCTGAAATAACATGGTTTTTTTATTGTGTAATTATTGGGCATGGCATGGGAAAGTCCTCTGGGCACTTTCATGATTCTCATGTGTGCAATAGACTGCAGCTCTGCAGAGAATCAACAATGAGATACTAATACGCGTTTCTTTTTATCTTTTCTCTGGAAAATCTGTGATTTTTCCTTTGGAAAATATTTAGAGATTATAAGATTGTTTGGATGATAGCATGAATCATTCCAATAATAATGCTTATTGATCCATGTCTATGATCACTATACTCCGAACTGTAAAAGTGACTTAAAGTATCCTCTTAAATTGGAGAGCTGTTTCATAAAGTAAAGAGCAGGGATTACTGTAACAGTAATATATATATATATATATATATGTGTGTGTGTGTGTGTTACTCGTATACATATATTCATATGTTTGTGTTACTATTATATATATTCATGTATATATGAATGGGATGGATGAATGTTTATTATTTACAAAATAAACTAGGATCCTCAAGGTACGTTCACTATTATTTCTAACAGCACAATTGCGATTGATGTTTAAACTGCAATAATAATTATTAACCATATGCTTTATAGTCAACAATTTAAATTATTCAAGTGAAGAGTTTCATCTCTTTCTACTTCACTTTTTTGCAAAATTATAGCTAACTTAGATAAAGAAAATGGAAGATTAAATGGAATGTATCATCCAATGATATGTACATATGACAGATAAACTAATATTTGGCAGCATAGTTAGCAAAGGAGGAAATCCATCCAAAATTCAAAGCAATCTTTCCTGCCTATCCCGCAAATACCCTAGTGAGAGTGTTCAGCCACAGAAACAGTACTGAAGCAGCAAAGTATATGCCTTTATAAAAGTCACATATATGCCTGTGAAACAGAAATATAGTAAGGTTAGTAACTGTAACTCAAATCTGAAATTTTAAGTTTATGGGAAGTAAAGTTGAAAGAAAATAATTTAAAGGATATAACTCTCATCCACTTTTTACATTAAGATAATTTTCAGAGTTGATTTTCATTTTTAAATGACTAATCAGTAATTAAAGTAATTAGGATAAAGAAAAATTCACGCATAGCTACAAATTTTCTTTTATGGTGAAAGTGTTTTGTTTTTAGAATTTTAAGTATTATTCATACTTCATTTTGTTTTCTATGTGTGTTTAAACGTATTTGAAGTCATTTTAGCCATCTCTTTGAACCACTGAAAACCAGATTAAACCCAAAGGCAGATGATACAGACATATTCTTCATTGGTAAACTAACAGTCATAAATACATGAGTAAAAGCAGAAAAATCAATGTGGCCACCACAAGGCATTTATGTGTGCAGCGGACAACAGTGAGGAGGAATAGGCAATGTGAGAGAGAAGACCAAGGCCAACTGTTAATGTCTGCTGACAGGCAAACATTAATGGTTCAGAGCAATAAAATTTTACAATGGGCTTTCTCTTTTTAAAGTTATCGATTTTCATATATTCTTATTTTTATTGCACGACAAAAGACATCAAAATTATATTGCTGGCACTTATGTCATTTAAATATCCACACTTTTCTTGAAGGAAATAAGAAATTAACGGTAGACTTAATTCCATTTAGTGCTCAAGTAGTTTTTCAAACAAAATTAAAGTGAATAAATACAGTAGGTAAGAGTGCTGCTTCAGTGGTATCAGATCAAATCTTTTGAGAGTGACCTTGGTGAATTCATACATTTTGTTGTATGCTTTTTTTGTGTTAATTCTTGAAAACCTCAGATTTTTTGTACAGTCTCAAAGAATACTTTCTGGAAAGTAGATTAGTTTTTTTTTTTAAGATTATTGGGTTTGAATTTCAGTAGCTACAGATATTTCACTATTTAGAATTGTTAGAAACATTACCAATAACAACAAATAGCGATAAAAACTTTACAGGGTTTTATGAGGTATTTTCATTAGGTATATGTAGCACTAGACATACATAGGACAGAAACTTAAATATTTTCTATAAAACTTGGCATTTAATATCCTTAATTGCAAGCTGCTCAGATATTTAAAGAAATGTTATTGATATATTTAGACCCTATATAATTTATTATTTTATTTTAGACACAACCTTTGATAAAGGGATAAAATATGTACATCCTAGATGCATGTAAACAACATGAATATGCTTAATGCATCTCTTTCATTCATTAACATTATAACAAAGATCCTTTCAATTTCTAACAATGTCCTCTACAATAACAGCAGCATAGGAGATACAGTTGATTCTAACAATGTTCTCTACAATAACAGCAACAAAGGAGATACAGTTGATTATAATTGCAGAATTATATATTATATATTTATATTATATATCACATATTTATGTATTATATATTTATATAAAATAAATATATAACACACTATACATTTGTATATCGTAATATATCATATGTTGTATACTTACATATTATAATATATCATGTATTTTATATTTATATTTAGTTGCATGTATACAGAATATATAAGGGATGGAATTGTCATTTAGTAGAGATATCAAATTCATTCAGGAGAAAATATACTATAAGTTTAATTAGAATTTTGAGTAATTATTTTTACAGACATTTCAAGTCTGTTAAAAACTGTCTTAAAAACTACTAGATTTTCCTACTATATTTTTTTATAAAATCATGTATGGGTACAAACCAAAATAAAAAAATATGGATTTCAAGGCTACGAAGAAGTTTCAATTTTTCTTCATAATATTATTTGTCTCTCTATATTTTTATTAAACATAATTTTGTACAATACATTTTAGTCTCCTCCATATTCTTAAAGTTCTACATAAAACGGCTATGCCCATCAAAATAATTTTAACTTTCTTATATATTGGAATTATACCGAATAATTGCCAAGACTAAAAGTTACCATTCAAGTTATAATGGAGGGCCTCTACTGTATCTTGAAGTAATTTGTCTAGATTGAAATGCTTAGCACTTTCTGAAAAACACTTTTGATGAGTATATTGGCAATCTCAGGACATTTCAAATTAAGTCAGTGTGAGATAGGAACTTTTACTTTCTCCTCTGTACCTGTCAGAACACATTTAGAATGTGTTATATTCTCTGCAATACCTATCCTCAGAAACCTCTCACCCTGAAGGAAAACAATAGTCTCAGAGAAGAGTATTGCATTCACCAGCCATTTGACCCGACAGTCTCCCCTATAAAGTGCATACAAAAATAACTGGCTTGCCCTTCTCACAGAGTCTCTATGAACACCAAACAAGATACATACTCCCTGTAGCCAATGTATATTTAGAAAGTAAAGCTTCCTTGCAGGGAAAGTTAGCTTTGCAGGGATGTAAGTCTCCAGTGATATTACTAGAAGACAAAGCCTTTCTTCCTACTTAACACTTAATCTACAGCTTATTAATTAGAACCTTGATTGTCCTAGGATAGATTGCTACTTTTTATTATTTCATAGTAGCTACTTCAGAGAACAGTAATCAGAAAATGTTAACAGTTATTTATATAAAATGATAGTAGATTTATGTGTATGGTGGAAGTGTATGTGAGAATATCTATGTAGTGTATTTAACTAATATAGATATTTCCTATTGAATTGTTTTCTATGAAAAAACAAATCAGGTTATGATGTGTGTCTACTAACTCTCACATCTTACCCTACAGGTTAGAAAAGGTTTTATATTTCTACAGTGAGCAAACCAAGTTAAGGAAGTGACTATTGAATTTCTGTCGTAAAAACCACTTACACAGTCATATCCTTATTGGCTTAATCTGAAATTGCAAATGACTATCCTTTGTAACACTCAGGTTATCCTAAACTACACTTTTCCTTTGCAAGTATTCATTCCATTGCCACTGTAGCAATGCACACATGTCAGAGGCTTTGGAAATGTGTAGCTGAATAACTCATAATGGCCTTCCAATGAACTGTGAATTGAGGGGACTTCTAAAATATTCTAAGAATGTTTTGCATGCCAGTGTCTTTGAAAAGCTTATAATCCTAAGAACTCAATGAATTTTCCTGTTTCTTTGATATTAGTTCCTTGTGCCTATGTAGTAGAAGTATCACAGTCTTTAATAAGTTGAAAATAATATTTCTCATTGCCACATTTACAACCAGACTTCGGGTCCCATTTTGTGCTTTTTAAAAAAATTTTCAGCAGTTGTATGTATATTGAGAAGATGGAAAAGGCTGTATAAATAAGGATTTTTTTCTACTTTTAATGAGTGACTGTCAGGTACTTAATGCATTAAAGGATTATCTCTCATGGGTAGTTCTTTTTAAAAAAAATTCTGTTAATTTGGTTTCATTCCCAAGAAAGATTATTTCCACATGAGATGTACAAATTTCATCCTCACCCTGCATGAAATTAGAGTTACCACTAGGGATGGGTGAGCTTTACTCCAAAGAAAATTAGCTTCATTAAAACTAAGCTTTCTTTCAAAAAAAAAAGAAATAAAAACTTACATACTTTGTGAATGACTAGGCAAGTAAGTTCATACAGCAATATACATTTTCTTGTAACATATTTTCCAGTTTTGGACAGTCACAAGGATTAGATGCATCTGTCAAATGAACAAAGGCAGTGCCTCTCTCTAACACACCTAGTTAAACTCCTGGGTAAGCAGAAGGCAAACATACTAGGTTACTAACACAGAAAAGTAAAACATGAAAGATTTGTAATATAAATAAAGAACTTTGCAAGGGTAGTGAATGAGCTTTTAAAGAGAAAAATAAGGAAGGAAAAGGAACAGTTAGAGAACTTCTGCTGTTGGCTTTACTTGGGAATCTGTAATTTTTGAACTAGGCTGAAAATTCTTGATATTTTCTCCTTTCATACTAGTATGCCTATGGGTCCCATCCTTGAAGAAATCATGCTTAGGCAGGCATGTTTCTTACACTTCATGGATGAAGTTTCTTTGTCATTTCTAGGAAACCCAACCTCACAGTAACCTTTCCAATCCTTTCCTCTTATACTCTTTTTAGGTCCCTCTTCTGAAATATTCCATGATCTTTAGCTCTCAGAGTTGTGTTGCAGATGTATTAGTTGGTTGTGGCTTCCACAACTCTGCATTTTGATGAGTGTGGGTTTCGTTGTAATTGACTCACCTGTTATAAGACATTTCCTTGATAATCGGTAAGAATAAAACTTATCTGCAACTCTAAGAATAAATAAACATTTATAACATAGGGATTATGCTAGTTCAGTAAAATGTTGGTTATAGTTTCTCCTCCAGAATCCATGACTTCGCTAGCCCTGGGTAGTTGGCTGTTTTCAGTACCTGTCATGGCCTTCATCTTGCTATTGCATCTTAAGTCCAATTAGAGAGGTGTTGGTTATTCCCAAGATATTGATGTCTTTCCTGATTCATACATACCATAGCTAGATAGGAATATTTATTGCTTCTCTCCTTTCAAAACTTAAACAGTACCTTATGGTACCATAAATAAGTGTTTCTTAGTGAGTATACTTTCAGACCAGCTACAATTCAGGTCCTCTAGGTCCTACGTCAGAAGTAGATGGTGTCTTTAACAATATTCATCTCAAGTGAAGAACACAACAATAGTTATCTGATACAAATTGTCAGACTTGAGTATTTATACAGATAAGAAATTTTCTCAGGACTGAGCCAGATTTGTGTGCTCAGGCATACACAGTTAATTATGAAAAGCCATCAGTTCAAAAGAGA
This sequence comes from Grammomys surdaster, assembly GCF_004785775.1. Taxonomy (NCBI): domain Eukaryota; kingdom Metazoa; phylum Chordata; class Mammalia; order Rodentia; family Muridae; genus Grammomys; species Grammomys surdaster. The sequence goes on along the minus strand of NW_021604564.1, from coordinate 29,913,038 downwards.
GCAAGAGGAAATAGCTGGGAAGGTTGGAAGAGGAAGACAAATAGGGAGAATATGTAACTATAGAATAATTCAAATATATGTAAAAAAAACAAAAAGTAACTTTAGCAATGAAGAACAAGAATTTAATACTGGACACTTTGTATTGCTTTATCATGTAGTAGTTCTTTAGTAGTTCTGAGATTCAGCCATAATAGAAATACATGTAGATTCAGGAAAAGATATCTACAAAAATTCAGAAAGGACAGATGCATGGATCAGAGAGATAGACAGATGAGTAAGATGGTAGGTGTGGTGGAAGAAAGGAAGGACACAGGAAAGAAATGTTAAGAAAGTGGGCAAAAGCTTACTAGTATTCAACATTCCACATAGAATTACAAATATCTAAAGAATAATAAAATCAGGAGAGTCTTCCCTAGAGAAGAACAGACCTATTGGTTATAAAATATAAAATGAACATCACTGAAAATATGCATACAGATAACATCATATGAAATAAATAGCTTGTGTTTATGTACTTAGGAATATATACATATATAATTACATATGCATGTAATAATAATTAATAAAAACAGGAAGCCATGAATATGAAATTGAGCTAAGAAAGTTTTGGAGGGAAGAAAGGAGGGGAGGATTATAGAATTGTACTCTCAAATAAAAGTATTTTTCTATTGATGTATTGGTGAAACTTGTACTTCTTAGATAATTGTATCCTAATATTTATCAGCTTTATTGAAAACAACTCATGGAAATGAGAATTTTTCTCACTTCGATTGAGCTCGTTAGGCAAGGCATCATGATTCAGCAACTCAAATACCTATAGAATGCCATAGCTGTGGAAACATAAACTGTTGCACAGATTCCAAGCTGAGCAAGCAGGGGCAATGAGAGATTCTGTGCATGTTGCATTGTATGTCAAACAAAAGTGGATGGAGAGTTGGGGATTCATCAAAGTAGTATGGAACAAAACAAACTATTCCTTGGGTAACATTAGTAGTACTTCATGAAAGTGGACAACTATCAATATGTCAACTCTATAGGGCCAGTATGTAGGGAAAAAAGCTGAGCAAGTTAGGAAATATTTAATGAAAATACATTTTTATTGGTTTCTCCTAACGTTTCATTCAATATATGAATTCGTCATACACTTTCAGTCTGAACACTATGAAGCTGAAACATACAATTCTACAAAATGTCCATGTGTTATATAGCAATTCTATTGTCTCCAAGAGGAAGCTATGCTGAAGAATATAAAATTAAATATAGATTAACAGTCTTAACATGTATATATGAGAAGGGTAATTAAATCTGTAAATGAATGCAATTGATTCAGAGTGCTGTACTATAATATGTAAAAATCAACAGTTCATCACAATTATAGTTTCTTGATTATATGCATGTCTCTGAAGACACTCATATTTGAAACATATATTTCTTTTGGGTGACATAGAGAGAAGTCTTCTGCATCTTCCAAGTACTCTACATTTAGAAATTGCTAGACAAGAGAAGAAAAGAAAGAAAGAAAGAAAGAAAGAAAGAGAGAGAGAGAGAGAGAGAGAGAGAGAGAAAGAAAGAAAGAAAGAGAAAGAAAGAGAGAGAGAAAGAAAGAAAGAAAAAGAGAAAGAAAGAGAAAGAAAGAAAGAGAAAGAGAGAGAGGGAGAGAGAGAGAAGAGGAGGGAGGGGAGGGAAAGAAGGAGGGAAGGAAGGAAGAAAGAAAAAGAAAAAGAAAAAGAAAAAGAAAAAGAAAAAGAAAAAGAAAGAAAGAAAGAAAGAGAGAAAATAGAGAGAGAGAGAAGGAAAGACAAAACAAGCAAGCAAGAAAGAATCACAGAATAAACTGATTCACAAGTTCCATCTCCTGGGACCCTTGTACACTACAGTCCACAAATATGTACTGAGATCATAACTCTACAAGAAGAAAAAAGAGAGATATAGGTCAATTCCTGGCAAAAAGAAAGTTTTTCATAATGAATAAATGAGAGAATGCATCTTTCAGAAGGTACATGAGTGTATATTCACATATTATTTTGATTAAGAAATAAAATAATAACAGAAACAAATTTAATGAATTAAACATTTGACGTAGCTTGAATAATCTGGGCTTATATTCATAAATTTAGGTTACAGTCTGGTGTTTTTTACCTGAAGCAAATGCTGAAGTAAAACTTTCATAAGTGACAGGTTGAGCACCTTTTTATTTTATTCATAAAATACACACCTTTGACATGAACTCAATTTTAATTAATTCTTCATCATTAACAATGAATGAATTAACATTTTTGCATCCCTACCATGGTTTACCATCCCTGCTCTCCTCCTAATACCTGCTCAACACTTCCCCTCTTCCCCTTTCTCAACCCACTCCTTCTCTATTTCTCTTCAGAAGGGGACAGGCCTTCCATGGATATTAACAGCCATTGTATATGTTCTGTGGAGGGGGTCCAGCCCCAGGAGTGAGACAGGTTTCAGGAGAGGAGATAATGATCAGGCAGTGGGAGTAATGGATGATGAGTCAGGGACCATGGGTAGGAAAATCTTGCATCTGTGACTGACTAGACACCAGGATAGTTCTTTATACAGATTCAGCAAAAGACACAAAATTATCATATCAAAAGAAATAATGATTGTATCATTTTGTCTGGACAAGTGTTACAAGTATAGAGAGAATAGTTATTACCAGTCTCAAATCATTTTAGGCTATGTAAGCATTTATGACATATGACATTCTATTCTTCAGGAAAGTGAAACATTAAACAGAAAATTATCTTGAGTCAGTCTAGACAAGTTCCCAATCTTTGAGTAATGCACAGTGGTTGAAGTATAACTTGTGAGTTAGCCTAGTTTAAAAGTTTGAAAGCCCTCAGTCTGCAAGCTGATCTGTTTATTTGTTTTCTCCTTGTATATTAGTTAAAATATCTCACAGTAACTTAATGTGATAGTGTCCTTATGATTGATAAATTTTATATTTCTTTGATATTAATTTATTCACACACACATACATACATATGGATTGTTTTTAGTAAACTAATTTTGTTATTAAGTTTTTGTTTTCTGTAGGCAATGTCCAGTAGACCCCATACAGGAGGAAACCTGTATTCTGTTCTGAATCCAAGTTTATTGTTTTTTGAGTTTGTTTAGCCGTGGGTGTGCCAAGAGAACTCTGGGGATGTCCAAGTTTTTGTGCTTTTCACTGACTTCATGCAAGGAAGTCTCTTAGGTTCAGATATGGTTAATGTAAAAACTCCCATACAAATGCAACAGGTAGATATCAGAAACCCAAAGTGAAAGACAGCACCGTGGCAATTCGGGTCAGCTTTCCTGGACTGTGTCAACAGCTGTGCTGAGCTCATGACTTCCCTTTTTTTTTCACTAGTCATGGCTGTGCCACATATCAAGTTGCAGTAAGACAAGGCATCTCATCTTCTATTAAGGCTAGCTGAAGGAACCCAGTAGTAGCAAAGGGTCCCAAAAGCAATCAAGATTCACAAACATTCCCTGCTCCCACTAATAGGAGTGTCACAAGAAGACAAATCTATACAACTCTAACACATATGCAGAGGGCCTAGGAGGGGCCCATGCAGGCTTTTTGAATGTTGGTTAAAACTCAGTGAGCCCCGATGAACACAGGCCTGTTCATTCTGTGGGGTTTTGTGTAATGTCTTTGACCACTCTGGCTTGTATAATCCTGCCCTGGCCATTTTCTGAAGGATTACTTGAGTTTTGATTAATGTTTACCTGTGAGACTCTGCATCTGTTTCCATCAGTTGCTGAGTGAAGCCTCTCTGATGACAATTGGGCTAGGCAGTAATCCATGAGAATAGCAGATTATGAATAGGAATCATTTTATTGACTTTTTTCCAGTCCTTTTTGGTACTACTTTTGGTCTCTGGGTTCTGGCTCTCCAGAAAATATCAGAAGTAAGCTCTTTCATGTCAAGGGTCTCAAGATAGAACAGTCATTCATTGGCCAGTCCCACAATTCCTGAACCATACATATGCCAGCACATATTTTAGGTAGGAGAAATTGTAGGTCAAAATTTTTTTGGCTGGGAGTCTTACCTAGTACATAGGGAGTAGCTGGTTTAGGTTTCATATCTCCCATTGCTAGGAGTGTTATCTAGTATAACTCTTATAGATTCCTAGGAATTTCTATTACACTAATTTTGTAGCTTGTCCTATAGATTCACCTCTGTCCCCAATTCCACTTGTCTCTTCCTGTAGTCTCTATATTCATCCTCCCCAAACCTGATCCCTCTGGATTCCCATTTTCCTATCAAGACACTTCCACCATTCACCCACATTGCCTATTCTATTTCCCCTTCACAGTGAGATTAATTTGTATTCCCCCTAGCCCAAGCCTGTTTTGATACTTAACATCTCTGAGTCTGGATTCTAGTAGCATAGTTATCCTTTACTGTATGGTAAATATCCACTTGTGAGTACGTATTGTGTTTCTCTTTATAGATCTGAGTTACCTCACTCAATAATTTTTTTTCTCATCCGTCCATTTGCCTGTGAATTTCATGGTACCATATTTTATAACAGCTGACTTATACTCCATTGTGTAAATGTACCACATTACCTTTATTCTTTGGTTGAGGATCATGTAGATTGTGTCCAGTTTCTGATTCCTTTGAATAAGATGCTATTAACATAATTGAGCAAGTGTTCTTGTTGTAAAGTGCAGCATCCTTTGCATATATGCCAAGGAATGGTATAGCTGGATCTTGAGTTAGATCTATTCCAAAATTTCGGAGAAACTGACATAATGATTTCCAAATGGCTGTAAAATTTTGTGTTCTCATTAGCAATGGAGGAGTGGTGAACTTTATTTTCATTATGTTCAAAAATCCAAATACCAGGCATGTAATAATTATGATGTTACATCACAGTTATTGTTTTATTTCAAAGCTAATGGATTTAAGCTAATTATCATTTAACTAAAAACACAAAAAAGGAATTATAATTCAAGTATTACCTTTTATTAAATAGTAGTTACAGTAGGAAGATTAGTGATCAATATTTTGGGTTCTGATATCAGATCATAACAAAATGTAGCATATAGTAACTACATGTGGTAACTGGATTATAAAAGCTTAGAACAACTATATGAAAACTGTGTAAGTAGGTTACCAATTCATTTAAAAAATACTCTATGTAGGATCTTCAGTCTTGCAAATCTTTAAAAGCATGTGATGTAGTGTAAGAAAATGAGGAGATAGGATTCTAGCATGAAAATTGTTGTACATTTTCTACTCGTGTCTAGAGCTGGAAACTAATGAAAGACAGATTCTCAGCCTAAAATGCCAATGAAAGTACTTACCTTTGACAGTGTCTTCCCTGCTCCTCCAGCTGTCTGCAGAAGCTATTCTTCTGTTATTATAAACATTTCACAATGACATTCTCAGTGATTCTTAATCTGTCATCTATTATTAGCCTCTGCAAGACTTAGAATCCCAGCAGATCTGTGTCTCATCTATCATGTTTTCAAGTGTGAGGAGTCTTTCTAACACAGAAGAGTTCTTATTCTTAAATTCAGCAAGAGTACAGGCAAAAGGCATTGAAAGAGGCAACCTGGTATTCTCTACTCTTTGAATTTAGATAGGCATTCAGACTGTAGGATATCTATCTGCTAGATGATCTGTCAGTGACTAACATCTAGCAAAACAAAAAAAAAAAAGACACATGTTTTTAGGGTGCAATATCCTAGCTCAATATGTATTCACAGCACAATAGTAAATATAGACTGATTCCCCCAGGATGCTAATAATTTGTACATAATGGGCATTAAAAGTGTAGCATGTATATGCCTATATGATATGTATTCTAATATATGCTGCATGTGCACATACAAGAACCATATTTGCACATACAAGGCTGCAGTCTGCAATTCTCCATGGGAAGGAAATTTATTCTAGTAAACACTGTGTATGAATGAAAAGGGATACTATGAAAAAATGGAGCCTAGCTACTTAAAGCTATTTTCCAAGACAGGTCTTAAAGTGCTTCACCTTCTGTGATTATGATTACATAAAACCAGTTAAATTATAAATCTTTAAGTAGTAAATGAACATTTAGGGTCTCTCAAACTAAAAAGACTGCATTATATAGGGCTAGCCAGAATATTTAGTGAGTAGAGATACTTGTTTCCTGTAATAATACATAGCCAGGCACATACACACACACATAGATGTCTTCATATATAAAATAATAAATGTTCTCATTGTGAACATAATGAACTTTCTTAATGAATAAGACTTGAGGTTTGTTAAAAATCAACCTGAGTAAAATAAGGTAATGTAAATATAAGGGAGTGCTTGTAGCATAGCCAAAATCAGTCATTCCTGCTGTTGGGGCACATGATCACATCTAGGACTAAGAAGTGATTCTCCATACATACATGGGTATGTTTTTGAACAGACAAATAAATATACACATATATATGGATTAAGCTTATTTCTTTGTGTTCAGTAATTAGTTCTTTTTAGAATTTGTTTTACACTTATTTATATTATTTGTGCATATAGGTCAGGGAGCAACTTCAGTGAGTTGATTCTGTCCTTATACCTTGTAGGTTCTATAGTTTGATAACAAGCTTACCACTAAGCCTTCTGGTCAGTTAGCATATTTGTTTGTCTAAAACTCAGCAGTTTTCAGGGTATCACATGAAAAGACATATTTGGACTAGTTTGGAGTATTTGTAGATCATAGATAGCTTAGGTCATAAGTAAAAGGAAATTCATTATTTGCCTTCACTCATCCAAGCATATACCAGTGGCATATTTCAATTTATTGGGTCTGTTATAAGAAAGGACATGTAGTAGCTGACTAACTCTTACAAATTACATTGTAGTTCCCTAGCTAAAAATTCCAAGTGTGTTTTACAGAGATTGAGATTTTATCAGGGTTGTGAAACTAGAAAGGTTATCAGTATCTGGAAAAGCAGGACTAGTATTTTGTTTCCTTGCTTGGTTGTTGTTTTCATCTTCTAGTTTCTTCTTCCATTTTTTTTTGTTTAAGGTGTTAAAATTTTATTATAAAAACCTTTACTAGTTTGATTAGTGTTTCTTCCAACATTATTTTCAGGTTATTGTGAAAGTATCTTTTGGTAATTTCTATTTAAGTACCTTTGTAATTTACATTTAGAGAGGTTACTGAATTTTATATGTTAGTTTTATACTATGCTACATTGCTGAAAGGGTTCATCAGAACATAGAAATTTACTGGCAATGTTTTTAGGATCCTTTTTTTTATAATTCATATCTGCAAATAAAGATACCTTGACTTCTTCTTTTTTTTCATATTTGTATCCTCATGATCTCATTCAATTGTCTTACTGCTATAGCTAAGACTTCAAATACTACATAGAATAGCTATGGAGACAGAGGATACCCTTGTGTTGGTTCTGATTTTAGTAGAATTGCATGAGTTTCTCTCCTTTTAAGATGATATTGGTTGTGGGCTTCCTATTAACCTGCCATTATTAAGATATTTTCCACCGGGCAGTGGTGGTGCATGCCTTTAATCCTAGTACTTGGGAGGCAGAGGCAGGCAGATTTCTGAGTTCGAGGCCAGCCTGCTCTACAGAGTAAGTTCCAGGACAGCCAGGGCTACACAGAGAAACCCTGTCTCTTGAAAAACAACAACAACAACAACAACAACAACAAAAAACAAAAAAAGATATTTTCCTTGTATTGTTAGTCCCACCAGGACTTTTTTTAAGTGTAAATCTTTGTATTGATTAATATTATAAATCAAAACAAAATCATAAGGACAAAAATCAAATACTTCTTCAAAGTCATTACCAGAGATAATACACAACTAAAGTTATGTGTATCTGTCTGAAAACACTTATCCTTCTGATGGTAAGAAAATTACAGGAATGGTATAGAGTCAAGAAGAGTATATAATGCCATCCAAATTTACATTTCTGGATACTCCAGATGAGCTGGGCATTCCTATTATGAATTTAATTTGATTATATGTAGGAGGAACAATCCTAAATATGAATCACACATTTTGGTGATTGCCCACATAAAAAAGAAATGGAAGAAATATTTTTGTTTTATTCTTGCTACTCCTCAGTCTCACTAGCCAGTTCCTCTATCTTGTTTTTGAGACTAGTATTAAATCAAACTTCTTCCAATGTATACCTATCTAGGGATCTACCAGAATTCAGCCTAGATTGGAACTGTAGATAGTTAGCCTTGTAGACCAAACCACTACTAGATTCTTACTCTTTATGTTGTGAGACAGCCACTATTGTACTACCCAGACTACACTTGTCTTGTTCCCACCAGGTAGGACCTTCATGTCCTGCCAAAAGTAGCATTTTAAGTGGGTACTAGGTATCCAAAACTTAGGTATACATATTTGTGCTGTAGGTACTTTACCTATTGCATAGTCTCCTCAGTCTTTGACTATGATCTTTGAAGAAACTTCAACAAAAACTCATCAGGCAGTAGAGGAATCCAGTGTCTCATAGAAATGACTATGCTTGAGAATATCTGTTCTGCTCACTAAGCCCCAGTAAGAATTATTATCTTTCTTCTTACAACTATGGAATTCTGTATTAAATAACCTGGCCCTTTGCTCAATCACGTCTATAAAGTCATCTATACTGTACATTATAATACTCTCAACATTTA
>NW_021604564.1:29900365-29903994 GCF_004785775.1 Grammomys surdaster | reverse complement strand
TATATATATATATATCTTTTTTGAGATGAAAAAGTATATTTACTTAGAAAAGTAGATTCTACATCCCAAATGCAAAACCAGGTTGGATGGAGCTTGGATTTCCTGATAGCCTACTCCTAATCCTAAGGAAGAAGTAATGAGCTATCCATTCTCATGTCCAGGTATCTGATCCAGGCTGGAAAAACAAACTCAGAATAGTCCCAAGTCAATATGGAAAGCCAAGGTAGAGAAACTTAAGATTTCTCAGGGACAGTTTTAATGAGATCCCTCTAATCCTACCTGGTTAGTACTTTTCTGTGGATTTCTTGGTATGAGTCCAAATCTCTTACAAATCTCCTTAAACACAAGCTATGGCCGCAAGTCTGGAACGCTCTATATGAGATCTATGTATATAATGGTTCAAGAAAATTGAGGACTAACTAGATCCCCTTGTGTCCCAGAGTTGAAATAAGGAGTTTAAGCTGAGGAGGTTTTCCTCTTCTTGGTAGATGGTCACTCAATTATATCTCATACCACTGCTGCTGTTTGTTAAAGAATTTTGTGTTCTGGGCACTCTCTGTCCCATGCAAAGTGAAAGAAGTGGTATCTTGATCCACAAGGCAGGTGTACTTGGTGCGAACAGACTGACCAAAATTCTTTACCTGTATGACTTTTGGAAGAATTGTTTTGTTGAAATGGTCCTCAAGAGTAGGAAGCCACCTCGGTGATAATACCTTTGTAAAAACTTGTATTTGTCTTTAAAACCTTTGTTGGTAATGATTTTGCCATTTGCTGGAAGTTCAACCTGCCTTTCTTCCTCAGTTAGGTTTCTCCTGTGTTCAACTTCTGCTTCCTCCTTTTCAAGGGCTTCTTGGTCTTCCCTCCACCTCTTGATTCTTTTGAGCTCGAGAACTCAAAAGAAAGTATGACTTTCCATGCGTCATACTCATCATCATCATATTCATCATCAGTATTGAATGCATCCAGGGTGGCTAGGGACCTCTTGTTCTCCTCTAGCTCTTTCTTGATCTCTTCTTCTGCAAACTTGCAGGTGTACTTTCGCCACTCCTCAGCCATGCATTTTGCTTCCTGTTCCAGTTCCTTCTGTCTCAATGCTTCAGCTTTTCTATCTTGAACTGTCACCCAATACTTCTTTCGAATGAAGACAGGCTGAAGTAAAGGCTCCAATCATCTTCACTTTGTACTTCTCATACTCACTCTGAGTAAGACTCTTCTGCAGAGAGTTCTTAATCTTCCACCTACAGGACTTCCATCTATTCTTCTTTTTCTCTCTAGTGCTTGCTGACACATCATGCCATGGCACCACCCTCTTTCTTCATAATCAATTTCTTCTTCCTCTTCCTCACTACTATTCTACTTCTGAGTCATTTTCTCCTGCTACTTCTCTGTGGTGAGCCAATCTCTCTATCACATCTTCACTAATGTGGTTATGTAAATGCCAAAATTGTGGGTCAATGGACTGATCCTCCTTCTGTTCCTCAGGCTCTACTTCTTGTTCCTTAGCTTTCTTAATGAATTGAAATTCTTCATCCTCTTTATCTGAGGACTAAATAGAGGCATAATGTTCTCTTTTTTCAGACACATAACATTTTATTTTCACTTTTTCCTTTGAAATTTCACCTTTCTCGTTGCAAACTTGGATGACCAGTCCTAGACTGAATGGAGAGCTGCTTCATGATTGTGCTTGGGTCTGACATGGTGACAGTTGCTGCAGCAGAGACTCTCCAAAATGGACTGAATCCCAACATCAAAGATGGAGGAACAGAACACAGCTTCCCACCGAGCTTAAGCCAACACTGCTATATGTAGACACTTGTAATGTTTAAAGTATTTTTTGTTCTTGATTAAACTTATATATTCTTCAGTCCTCAGTCATTCTCTATCAGTATTTCACCTTCTTCAATGTTAAAAATAGAACACTCCTTGTTATGTTAGTAGAAAGATTGACAACAAAGATATTCATGACTTGGAAGTAATTTGCCAAAGTTTGCTGACATTATCGTTAGTTTCATCTAATAATCACACTGAGTTCGCTACATACAACAGTGTCATGGTCTGCTTACCACACTAGAGCAACTTTATGAGGAAAAAAAGAAAAAACACAACAACAAGCAAAACCTTCAAATTTACCAATTTACCAGTTTTTACCCATTTCTCCACTAAAATTAAACATCAAATTGGTATCTTCCTTAAATATATTTTACGGGTTTTCTTTCTTATCTGTACATTTTTTACAATTTCTTCTTACTTATAATAATTTATAGTATATATTTTTATAGTTTCTAGATAATAACTATCTAATAAAGTTTTAGACTTACCAGAATATTTTAATTTCTTTTTGTATGTTGGAATGTCTAATATTGATTTTCAACTTGACTACATCTATAAATGACAAAAATCCAAGCTACTAGGCAGTTCAGTTAAGAACTTTCTTAATCATATTATCTGAAACCAATAACACACTTTAATCTGGGCCACTACTCTTGTGGCAGACCATACTAACAGATATGGAAGAAAAGAAAATCTCTTTGCTTGTTCTCACACTTGTTGCTGGAGCCAGTATTCAGTTCACCTTGCACAGGATACCTATGTAGACTTAAGACAATCGCTCTCCAGGAATTCTCCTGGACTTCAGTCCCATACTGGGGCTGCAGAGACACCCTGTTTAGTTTAAACAGTTACTGTATTCTTGGCCTTCCTGTTCTGAGATCGCCAGTTTCTACTCACAGAGTACAGCCTAGCATATATAGCCACTCTATCAGTTCTGTTCTTACTAATGTACATATATAAATCATTCATTAATTCCTGCTCACAAAGTCTAAGTCTACATACTGTTTAACTAAAGTTAAGTGGAATGCTGACTTGTTTTCAGGTCTGCTTGCTTCTAACCATACTTCCACGTTATTTGTCCCTATAGAACCTAGCATCTCTTGCCAGAGTCCACTGCTAAGATATCATATTGTCAAGGACTCTCCAACATATACACAACTCACTTCTACTAAAGGATTTCCAAATTGGAAGAGGGACTTGATTTTGTTTGCTACTTCCTTTTAATTTGTTTATCCTCAATGTCTTTGGTAAGTTTAGGATTTCATCAAAGTATTTTTTAATTGACCTTTGTGGTTGGGTATATAGCTTCATTGACAGAGTTCTAGCCTAACATACAAACTTCTCTGTTCATTCTGTGATATCACACAAACCACCAGTAGTAGTGGACACGGGGAGCCCATACCTTGACACCTGAAAGCAGTAACACGAGTACTGGTTCATGGTCATCTTCAATTTCACAGCAAGATTAAGCCCAGTAAAATAGTAATTTTTGTTGACTTGGTGAACTAATGGTAAATGTAGCAGAGAATAATGAGTGAAGTTTTGCAAATAACATAAAAATCCAAGTTTTCATTAAAGGAGTTTCTGCTAAGATAACTTAGACAAGTTTGAAAATAATACTGAACTCAAGTATAAGAATATTGTTTTATTTTTTTCGTGAATCCTGTGACTAAGAAGAAACCTAAATGTGGAAAGTGATGTGCTAGGATGCTAGAGGACCTGTGCTGGATTCCTGGTCCAACATTGTGGCAGGTGAGGACTTATTTCACCCAGATTTTCCATGACCTTTATGCTCCAGT
>NW_021604564.1:29768755-29900355 GCF_004785775.1 Grammomys surdaster | reverse complement strand
TCTCTCTCTCTCTCTCTCTCTCTCTCTCTCTCTCTCTCTCTCTCTCTGTCACATGTGCACGTGCACACACACACACACACACACAGAGTCAATAAACAAATAATAAGTAAAATGCATGCAGCATTATGAAGACAACTCACAACAAGCCCATAACCAACATCAATTAAACTAAAAGAAATTCAAGCAATTCTACGAAAATTAAGAACAAAATAAGATTCCTTACTCTCTCCTTATCTATTCAATATATTACTTGAAGTCAAAGAACAATAAGACAACTGAAAGAGATCAAGGTGACACAAATTAGAAGGAGAAAAGTCAAGGTATCCTTATTTGCAGGTGATACTGAAGTATAAATAAGAGACTAAAAAGTCTATCAGCTGATAAAAACACTCAGCAAAATAGCTGGATACAAAATTAACTCATACAAATCAGTAGCCTTCCTAAACACTGAGAAAGAAAACAGAGAAAAAACATATTTCACGATTAGCACAAAAAATGTCTCAGGATAACTTGATTAATTGATTAATCAAGTGAATGGCTTATGTGATATCCTGTTGTTACCCTGTGTCATGGAGATCCTGCAGCTTTGGATCAGCAAGACTGGTCCTTTCATACATTTCAACCACTCTTAGATAATATAGATTTTGGGGGTGGAAAAATTTAGAGTCCCCCATTTTTATTGGATATTTTATTTACATTTCAAATGCTATCTCCTTTCCAGAAGTCCCTCTCAAAACCCTCTATCCTTTCTCCCCTCACCCTGCTTCTATAAGGGTGCTCTTCCACCGACCCACCCACTCCCACCTCACTGCCCTAGAATTCCCCTACCCTAGGGCATCAATCCCTCACAGAACCAAGGGCCTCTCCTCCCACTGATGCCAGATAAGTCAATCCTCTGCTACATATGCAACTGGAGCCATGTGTACTCCATGTGTACTCTTTGGTTGGTAGTTTTAGTCTCTGGAAGCTCTTAGGGGTCTGGTAGGTTGATATTGTCATTCTTTCTATGGGGTTGCAAACTCCTTCAGCTCCTTTATTCCTTTCCCTAACTCCCCTATTGGGGTCCCTGTACTCAATGGTTCCCTGTGAGTATCTGCCTCTGTATTTGTCAGGCTCTGGCACAGCCTATAAGGAGACAGCTATATTAGGCTCCTGCCAGTAAGCAGTTCTTAGCATCCGCAATAGTGGCTGGGTTTCGTTTCTGTATGTGGGATGAATCCCCAGGTAGGACAGTCTCTGGATGGCCTTTCTTTCAGTCTCTGCTCCAAACTTTGTCCTCATATTTCCTTTAGACAGGAGCAACTCTTGGTTAAAAGTTAGGAAATGAGTGGGTGGACCCATCCCACAACCTATTGCCTAACCTCTGAATATAGTCTTCACATGTTCTCCCTTGATATGGACATGGGTGGTAGCTAACATAATCAGCTAAAAAGGCTCTTCCTTATCCCAACCACTAGGGGGAATTACCCAGCACTAGGCAACCAAATGTAGCCATCTGAAGAAGGCAGAATCAATTCTCCTACTCTTATGCCCTCAAGCCAACTCACTCATATCTACAGCTCCAGGGACATCTCCACTGTGCTTCCAAGTCAAGGCATGAGCTCCACTCTCCCAAGTGCTGCAGCTTGCCAGAGGCTGAAACACCTCTCCTACTCTTACACACTTGGGTCTGGCACACATGTGCCTTCTCTATCTAAGCCAGCTCCACTGTCAACCAAATTTTTACAAACCAGAACAATACTCAACTTCATATGGAAAAAGCAAAAATCCCGGATAGTTAACACAATCGTGAAATCTTGAATAATGAAAGAATGTTTGGAGTTATTACCATCCCTTATTTCAAGTTACACTATACATCAATGGTAATAAGTACCATAGGTTATTGGCCTCCACAAAGATACAATGATCAATGGAAAGGAATTGGAAACCCAGGCATAAATCCACACACACCTATGAACACCTAATTTCCTATAAAGAAGCCCAAAACATACAGTGAAGAAAATACAGCATCTTTAACAAGTAGTATGGTCAAAGCTGATGTCTGCATGTAAAAGAATGCAAATAGATGCATATTTATCATATTGTGTAAAACTCAAATCCAAATGGATTAAAGACCTCAATTTAAACCAGATACCTTAAGCCTGATAGAAGAAAAAGTATGGAATAGCCTTAAACAAATTGACACAGAAAGCAACTCCCTGAACACAAAAATAATAGCTCAGGCACCAAGAAAAAGAAACAATCGGGACCTCATGAAAGTGAGAGGCTTCTTTTAGTCAAAGTACACCATAAATAGCACAGATAGCAGCCTACAGAATGAGAAAATGTTTTACCAACTTTATATCGGATAGAAGAATAATATGCAAAATATGTAAATAATACAACAAACTAAGTATCAAAAAACTAAGTATTTTAATTTTAAAAAATGTGGTATGGATCTAAACTGAAAATTCAATAGAGAAACTTAAATGGCTGAGACACATTAAACAAATGTTCAAAATCTTAAACTATTAGGGAAATATAAATCTAAACTACTCTGTGATTCCATCTTATACCTGTCAAAATGGCTAAGATCAGTCACACAAGTGACAGCTTACACTAGCAAGGATGTGGTGCAAGGGGAACACACATTCGTTGGTGCCAGGAGTGCAACCTTCTAAGACAATTATGAAAATAAATATGGACTTCCCTTCCACCCCTGACTGGTTCTTTGGGCTGGGACAGACACAGAATCGGTCTGCTCCTGTCCTGTGGAGATACTGAATTCGGAGTCACCCTAGAAGAGCCACTGCACTCAGAACAGCCGGTAAGAACTCCATCTCTCTCCCTAAGCCCCAGAGATACATCTGGGAGCCAGGGACATTCAGGACACAGCAGCTACCCAAACCCCGCCCCTCCGGAATTCCACTTACCTTCTGCCCCTGCCTGGTCCTTGGGGCTGGAGCAGACAAAGAGTTGGTCTGCTCCTGTCCTGTGGAGATACTGAATCCTGAGTCATCGAGGAGCCACTACACTCAGAGCAGCCGAGGAGCTACTGCAATCAAAGCAGAAGGATTTCCAGATCCAAGAGGTGGCCTGAGTCCCAGGAGTTCTTCCACCCAGGAGATTAGGAGCATAAGACCACAGAAACATCTGGACTCTGAGGAGCTCTGCAACAAGCAAGATAACTGGAAATACAGACTCCAGTCTTACACAGTGAGGGCAGGTAACACTAGAGTTAACCAGATGGCGAAAGGCAAGCGCAAGAACATAAGCAACAGAAACCAAAGATTCATGGCATCATCAGTACCCAGTTCTCCCAATATAGCAAGCCCTGAACACCCCATCACACCTGAAAAGCAGGATTCAGAATTAAAATCACTTCTCATGATGATGATAGAGGATTATAAGAAGGAATTAAGTAACTCCCTTAAAGAAATACAGGAGAGTACAAGAAAACAGATAGAAGCCCTTAAAGAGGAATCACAGAAATCCCTTAAAGAAATGCAAGAAAACACAAAGAAGGAATTAAACAAAAACATTCAGGATCTGAAACTGGAAATAGAAACAATAAAGAAAGTTCAAAGGGAACTCTGAACCATGGAAATAGAAAACCTAAGAAAGAGATCAGGAGTCTTAGACACAAGCATTACCAACAAGAGATAGAAGAGAGAATCTCAAATGCAGAAGATACGGTGGAAAATATTGGCACAGTTGTGAAAGAAAATGCAAAATGCAAAAAACTCCTAACTCAAAACATCCAGGAAATCCAGGACACAATGAGAAGACCAAACCTAAGGATAATAGGTATAGATGAGAATGAAGATTCCCAACTTAAAGGGCCAGTAAATATCTTCAACAAAATTATTGAGGAAAACTTCCCTATCCTAATGAACAAGATGCCCATAAACATACAAGAAGCCTACAGAACACCAAATAGACTAGACCAGAAAAGAAATACCTCCCGTCACATAATAATCAAAACATCAGATGCACAAAGCAAAGTAAAAATACTAAAAGCAGTAAGGGAAATAGGTCAAGTATCATACAAAGGCAGACCTATAAGAATTACACCAGACTTCTCACAAGAGACTATAAAAGCCAGAAGAGCCTGGACTGACATCATATAGACCCTAAGAGAACACAATTGCCAGCCCAGATTACTATACCCAGCAAAACTCTCAATCACTATAGATGGTGAAACCAAGATATTCCATGACAAAACCAAATTTGCACAGTATCTTCTCACAAACCCAGCAATTCAAAGGATAATTGATGGAAAATGCCAACACAAGAAGGGAAACTACAACCTAGAAAAAGCAAGGAAGTAATCTTCCAACAACCCCAAAAGAAGATAACTATAAAAACATAATTCTACCTCTAATAACAAAAATAACAGGAAGCCACAATCATTTTTCCTTAATATCTCTTAACATCAATGGTCTCAATTCCCAAATAAAAAGACACAGACTATCAGACTGGATACACAAACAAGACCCAGAATTTTGCTGCATACAGGAAACACACCTCAGTGACAAAGACAGACACTACCTCAGAATAAAAGGGTGGAAAACAATTTTCCAAGCCAATGGTCCCAAGAAACAAGCTGGAGTAGCCATCCTAATATCAAATAAAATTGACTTTCATCCAAAATTAATTTAAAAAGATAAGGAAGTACACTTCATACTCATCAAAGGAAAAATCTACCAAGGTGAACTCTCAATTCAGAACATCTATGCTCCAAATGCAAGGGCACCTACATACATAAAAGAAACTTTACTAAAGCTCAAAACACACATTACACCTCACACAATAATATTGGGGGATTTCAATACCCCATTCTCAGCAATGGACAGATCATAGAAACAGAAACTAAACCAAGACACTTTGACATTAACAGAAGTTATGAACCAAATGGACTTTACAGACATCTATAGAACATTTCATCCTAAAACAAAAGAATATACCTTTTTCTCAGCACCTCAGGGTACCTTCTCCAAAATAGACCATATAATTGGTCACAAAACAACCATCTACAGATACAAAAATTGAAATAATCCCTTGCATCTTTTCAGATCACCACAGAATAAGACTGGTCTTTAATAATGACAAAACCAATGGAAAACCCACGTGCACATGGAAACTGAACAACTCTCTACTCAATGATGACTTGGTCAAGGAAGAAATAAAGAAAGAAACAAAAGACTTTTTAGAATTCAATGAAAATGAGGACACATCATACCAAAACTTGTGGGACTCCATGAAGGCAGTGCTAAAAGGAAAACTCATAGCTCTAAGTGCCTACAAAAAGAAACTGGAAAGAGCACACACTAACAAGTTGACTGCACAACTAAAAGCTCTAGAACAAAAAGAAGCAAATACACCCAGGAGGAGTAGAAGGCAGGAAATAATCAAACTCAGGGCTGAAATCAACCAAATAGAAACAGAAAGAACAATACAAAATATCAATTAAACCAGGAGCTTGTTCTTTGAGAAAATCAACAAGATAGATAAACCGTTAGCCAGATTAACCAGAGGGCACAGAGACAGTATCCAAATTAATAAAATCAGAACTGAAAAGGGAGACATAACAACAGAAACTGAAGAAATTAAAAAAAATCATCAGATCCTACTACAAAGGCCTATACTCAACAAAACTGGAAAACCTGGATGAAATGGACAATTTCCTAGACAGACACCAGGTACCAAAGTTAAACCGGGAGCAGATAAAAAATCTTAATAGTCTCATAACCCCTCAGGAAACAGCAGCAGTCATTAAAAGTCTCCCCACTAAAAAATGCCCAGGACCAGATTATTTTAGTGCTGAATTCTATCAGACCTTCAAGGAAGACCTAATACCAATTCTCTTCAAACTATTCCACAAAATAGAAACAGAAGAAACACTACCCAATTCATTCTATGAAACTACAATTACACTCATACCCAAACCCCACAAGGACCCGACAAAGAAAGAGAACTTCAGACCAATCTCCCTTATGAACATCGATGCAAAAATACTCAATAAAATTCTAGCAAACCGAATCAAAGAACACATCAAAACAATCATCCATCATGATCAAATAGGTTTTATCCCAGGAATGCAGGGATGGTTCAATATTCAGAAATCCATCAATGTAATCCACTATATAAACAAACTTAAAGAAAAAAACCACATGATCATCTCACTAGATGCTGAGAAAGCATTTGACAAAATTCAATATCCCTTCATGATAAAAGTCTTGGAAAGTTCAGGAATTCAAGGCCCATACCTAAACATAGTAAAAGCAATTTACAGCAAACCAGTAGCCAATATCAAGCTAAATGGAGAGAAACTTGAAGCAATCTCACTAAGATCAGGGACTAGACAAGGCTGCCCACTCTCCCCCTACCTATTCAATATAGTAATGGAAGTCCTAGCCAGAGCAATTAGACAACAAAAAGAAGTAAAAGGGATACAAATAGGAAAGGAAGAGGTCAAAATATCGCTATTTGCAGATGATATGATAGTATACTTAAGTGACCCCCAAACTTCCACCAGAGAACTCCTAAACCTGATAAACAACTTCAGCAAAGTGGCTGGTTATAAAATCAACTCAAACAAATCAGTAGCCTTCTTCTACATGAAAGATAAACAGACTGAAAAAGAAATTAGGGAAATGACACCCTTCAAAATAGTTGCAAATAATATAAAATACCTTGGTGTGAATCTAACCAAGCAAGTGAAAGACCTGTATGACAAGAACTTAAAGTCCCTGAAGAAAGAAATCGAAGAAGATCTCAGAAGATGGAAAGAACTCCCATGCTCATGGATTGGCAGGATTAATATAATAAAAATGGCCATCTTGCCAAAAGCAATCTACAGATTCAATGCAATCCCCATTAAAATCCCAACTCAATTCTTCACAGAGTTAGAAAAGGAAATTCTCAAATTCATATGGAATAACAAAAAACCCAGGATATCGAAAACTATTCTCAATAATAAAAGAACTTCTGGAGGAATCACCATCCCTGACCTCAAGCTGTACTACAGAGCAATAGTGATAAAAACTACCTGGTATTGGTACAGAGACAAGCAGGAAGATCAATGGAATAGAATTAAAGACCCAGAAATGAACCCACACTCCTATGGTCACTAGATCTTTGACAAAGGAGCTAAAACTGTCCAGTGGAAAAAGGACAGCATTTTCAACAAATGGTGCTGGTTCAACTGGAGGACAACATGTAGAAGAATGAAAATTGATCCATTCTTATCCCCTTGTACAAAGCTCAAGTCTAAGTGGATAAAGGACCTCGACATAAAACCAGATACCCTGAAACTAATAGAAGAGAAGGAGGGGAAGAACCTTGAATACTTGGGCACAGGGGAAAAGTTCCTGAACAGAACTCCAATGGCATATGCTCTAAGATCAAGAATTGGCAAATGGGACTTCATAAAATTGTAAAGTTTCTGTAAGGCAAAGGACACTGTCAATAGGACAAAACGACAACCAACAAATTCTGAAAAGAACTTTACCAATCCTACATCTGATAGAGGGCTAATATCCAATATATACAAAGAACTCAAGAAACTAAACTCCAGAAAACCAAATTACCCTATTAAAAAATGGGGCATAGAGCTTAACAAAGAATTCTCAACTGAAGAAACTCAAATGGCTGAGAAGCACCTAAAGAAATGTTCAGAATCCTTAGTCATCAGGGAAATGCCAATCAAAACAACCCTGAGATTCCTTCTCGCACCAGTCAGAATGGCTAAGATTAAAAGCTCAGGTGATAGTAGATGCTGGATAGCGTGTGCTGAAAGAGGAACACTCCTCCATTGTCGGTGGGACTGCAAGATGGTGCAACCACTTTGGAAATCAGTGTGGAGGTTCCTCAGAAAATTGGACATAGCATTACCTGAGGATCCAGCTATACCACTCCTAGGCATATACCCAGAAGATGCTAGAACATATAACAATGACATATGCTCAACTATGTTCATAGCAGCCTTATTTGTAATAGCCAGGAACTGGAAAGAACCCAGATGTCCTTCAACTGAGGAATGGATTTAAAAATGTGGTATATTTACACAATGGAGTATTACTCAGCTATTAAAAACAATGAATTTGAGAGGTTCCTAGGTAAATGGATGGAACTAGAAATTATCATCCTGAGTGAGGTAAGCCAATCACAAAAGAACACATATGGTATTCACTCACTGATTATTGGATATTAGCCCAGAACCTTGAAATGCCCAAGATGCAACTCACAGGCCACATGAAACTCATAAAGAAGGAAGACCAAGTGGGGGTGATTCGGTTCTTCTTAGAAGGAACAAAAAAATACTCAAGGGAGCAAATATGGAGATAAAGTGAGGGACAGAAACTGAAGGAGGGGCCGTCTGAAGACCACTCCACCTGAGTATCTATCCCATGTGCAGTCACCAAAGGTAGATGCTGATGTGGAAGTCAGGAAGTGTATGCTGATAAGAGCCTGATATGGATGTCTCCTCAGAGGTCTTCAAGAGTCTGACATATTCAGAGGCAGATGCTCACAACTAGCCATTGAACTGATCATGGGGTTCTCAATGGAGGAGTTAGAGTGAAGACTGAAGGAGCTGAAAGGATTTGGGGCACCATGAGGAGAGCAACAATACCAACAACCACAGCTCCCAGGGTCTAAACCACCAGCCTGGGAGCACTTAGGGAGGGATCCAGGGCTTTAGCTGAATAAGTAAGAGTGGAGGGCCCTGCTGTGCATAGGTAGAAGAAGAGAACCTTGACCTCATGAAGGCTGGACACCCCAGGGGGTGGGAATTTTGAGGGTGGCGTGGTGGAAATCTGGAAATCGGGGGGTAGATAGATAGAGGTTACATCCACAGAGAAGAAGGATGAGCGGTGAGGGGATAGGGGGTTCCTGGGTGGGTGGGGGATGGGGTAAGGGGACAACATATGAAATGTAAATAAAACATCCAATAAAAAATAAATAAAATAAATAAAAAATAAAAAAAAATAAAAAAAATAAAATAAATATGGCATGTCCTCAGAAAGTTTAGAAGCAGTCTAGCTCAACATCCAGTTACATTACTCTGGGTCATACATCCCCCAAAGCTCTATCTTACTACAAGGACACTTGCTCAACTATATTCATTGCAGCTTTTTTCATAATAGGCAATAACTGGAAAAAGTCTAGATGTCCCCCAGCTGAATAATGGATAAAGAAAATTCAGTACACTCACACAACAGAGTATTACTCAGCTGTTACAAGACAAGATCATGAATTTTCAGGCAATTGGATGGAAGAAGAAAAAATAATCACCCTGAGTGAAGTATCCCAGATCCAGAAAGATAAATATAGTACGTATTTGATTATAAGTGGATATTGTTTGTTAAGTAAATTATAACAAAGCTACAATCCATAGACTCAGAGATGTAAGAAAAAAAGTAGGTGTCTATGGGGACTCATGTATTTTCCATGGTGGGGGAAGGGATAAAATAGTTTTACTGATGAACTTGTGGTACATGAAAACAGGATCAGGAGAATCAGGTGAGGTAGATATGTGGTGGTAGGATAGAATTCATGGAGAGATGGCTGGAAATGGAGGAACAGTTGGTGGGTTGTGTGTAAACCTTCTTCAGCAGAAACTGCCAAAGATGTATGAAGGTGATTCTGATGATTGTTAGTAATGAGGGATAGGAAGTATCAATTGGCCATCCCTTCACAACAGGTGAGGCTTCCAATGGTTGTACTTAGTTAAATTAATTTGAATTGTTGGCAAAGAGGGTTGCATGGAAATCTCCAAACAACCCAAGATGCTGCTAAGACAAAAGATTACCCTTGGAAAACTGACAGTGGGGCATCATTGGCTAGGACAGCACCTACACAGCTCATTGAATGTGGAGACGTTAACAGTTGTGCCTACAAAGAATGTTCACTCCTATGTCACAATCTGTTTGATGAGGAATATTTCTCTGTGTGATACTAAAAGAGAAACATGGAGACCATCTTGCACACAAAGCTTTTTATATTCAATTTGTTCTGTCTGCAAAAAAAGATACTGGGGCCATGGTTGCAGGGAAGGTGTAGAAATAGCCAAACAATGACTTATTTGACTTAGGGCCCATTCCAGGAGTGGGAGCACATACCAGACACACCTTTTGGATAACCAAGAATGAAAGACTAGATAGCCGGGAGACCTAGGGTAAAAGCAAACACACCTGGATTAAAAAACAAATAAACAAAACAAACAAGCAAACAACAACGACAAAAGCCAAGTATTTTTATTTCCAGGACAAAAGTTCGTTTATTTTCCTGTAAAGCATAGACTAAAATATGCAAGAATGTTTGTGATGCATGTACATGTGTGATCAGGACACAATTCTAGACCACATGACGAAAACATTGCACAAGTGACATAGTGAGAAAATGGCTGGGGACGTGCACAGCCAGTGCTAGAACAGAAAATAGGAATGGCTGAGGAATATATGAAATTGCACTCCGCCTTACAAGAAATCAAGAAATTCTAATTCAAACCTTAATATCAGAGGAGTAACATGGGGAGACTCACTGTACACAGTTTTACCTTAAGCTGGTTGATAGGTCATAGTGTTCACTCTACCATTGTATACTTTGCTTAAAGCTTTATATACATACATACATACATACATACATACCATACATACATACATACATACATACATATGCTTAATTTGTTTTATTTTTTATAATTTATTTTTTCTCAAATCATAATTCATTCACACAGGGGTTATAAACACAGAAAGGTAGATTGTGGGGAAGGGAATGACAATGGAGTGTGGGTGTTCAGGGGGAATACAGATATCTTCAGAACTGGGTATCGGCTGGGTGAAGGTTCAGGGGACAGAGAGCATGAAATAGGTAGTGAAGGCCCTAAGAAAAATCAGAGAAAGAGACAGATGAATGCTGGTACAAGAATTGGTTTTCAGCCTCTCCAAGGTTGTCAACCCTATTTCCTCCCATCTTGGGACCATTATTTGGGTTCTTTTTGCTTTTATCTGCTGGTCCCTTGCCCTCAAATAGGCGGACTAACTCTGTGATACAACAGATAAATGATTTGGTAGCAAGCGAGCCAAGTATTATTAAAATGAATCACAATGATATTTTGTTATGCTCATATGCTTATGGTATACTTATATGGTAAGTGCCTTATCTAGTCATCATCAGAGAGGCTTTCTCTAGAAATACATAACAACAGATGCATAGACCATCAGCCAGACATTTTACCAAGGGAGTTTTATCATAGATCTCCATAAAATGTTTCCAATCAGAACTCAGGGAATCCTGAGGAGAAGGATGCAGAAAGAACGTAAGAGCAAGAGATTGTTCAGGATTCTAGGACTTCTAGATACACTGAATAAACTAAACAACGTAAATATAAGCTCACAGAGACTGAAGCACATGGCTTACATGGGTCTAAGCTAAGTCATCTGTGAATATATTGTAGCTTTTAGCTTAATCTTTTTATAGTACACCTGACTAGGAGAATGATGGTATCTCTGAAACTTGTAGATGCTCTTGGGAATCTGTTGCATTTGTTGGTTTGCCATGTCCCACTTCAGAGTAGTGCTTTTTTTTCTCATTATATTTTATTTTTTCATGTTGAATGGTTGTCTCTTAGAAGCCTATTCTTTTCTAAGAGAGACAGAAAGGGATTAGATCTTGAGGAGAGAGGGAATATGAAGGAATTGAGATGAGTAGTGCTTGTGGAGAACTATAATCAGGATATATTTTATAAGAAATGGATCCATTTTCAATCAAACGGCAAAATAAATTCAAAAGTATTAACTATGCCATGATATATTATAACATCCCTTCCCTATTTCAATAAAGATTAGTTTTAAGAATTCAAGGAACGATTATGTCAGAGCAAAAAGAAACATGCCTGGACACTTTGCGGGTTCAGGCTTAAGGTCTAGAGCTTGTCATGTCATTATTGAAGCTTTTTTTGTTGTTGTTGTTTTGTTTTTCAAGACAGTATTTCTCTGCGTAGCCCTGGCTGTACTGGAACTTACTCTGTAGACCAGGTTGACCTCCAACTCAGAAATCCACCTGCCTCTGTCTCCCAAGTGCTGGGATTAAAAGCATGCGCCATCAATGCCCGGAAGCTTTAAGCGTCCAGATAAGTATCTCTGCCCATTCAGCTCTAGTGTGTAAAGAATATTTGACTTTTGGAACCTGAATCTATTAGTCATAATGATTTGTGTGGAGTTTTTCACTTTGCCAGGAAGCTTGGATCTTTTGAAACTTAGGTCTCACTTTTATACCTTCACGTACTACTTTCACAAGACCTTATTAAAGAGAACTGACACTAACACACACTGTCTTGTCAATAGCTTTCTGAAATTTTGAATCCTGCCTTCACAGTTCCTATAAAAACCATTATCCTTGGTCCCATGAAGGCTGAAAGCCATGTGTGGGGGAATTCAAGGGTGGGGAAGTGGGAGTGGGGGGATAGGTTGGGGGCACATCCTCATAGAAGCAGGAGGAGGGGGGATGTGATAGGGGATTCATGGGTGGGAGGGGGAACTGGGGTAAGGGGAGAACATCTGAAATGTAAATAAAATATCCAATAAAAATAATAAAAAGTTTACCATATCTCATTATTAAAAAAACCCATCATGTAGAAACTTTGCCAACTTATTTGCCACCATCTTCTAAAATATGATTTACTTTGATCATAACTTAATTTGCCTGTACACCTTGGGAATGAATATACCTTTCAAAATACCCTATCAGCAGTTGTTTTCAGGCGATGTCTCAGTTCAATATCTATTCTTTGGAACAAATGTCATTTTACAGGCTACAAACATTAATATGTTGTTGTGGGTCCCTGTTCCGGAGGGCATCCTCTGACCATCTCCAGCCCAGCCTGGTGCAGGGTCCGGGCCAAGGGGACAGAGTGCGGGTTGGAAGGAGGAATTGGTTCCCTCCACTGCTGACTCCGCCCATGTCTCCGCTGTTGCTACCCAGTTACTCCCAGGTACTGCACCTGTCTCTCAGAGTTGAACTGATCCGGGCTGTGCAGGTGAGGTGCCTGCTAGCTAGCAGGGAGGGGAGGGTACTGAAGGTGCTTTGGGAGAGCAAATCTCTTCTCAAGTGTTACAGCTCTTGTGACAGAAACTCTTGGACAACCGGATGATTCTGGCACACACCATTACTTCTCCTGAATAGGGTCCTTATATACAGTTTTCGGAGGGTTAGGGTCTGGCAGCAGATAACCCCTATTGGTTTGATCTGAGAGCTTGGAGATGCCTCATCTACATGTGGGAGAGCCTGAGGCAGTATTCCTATGTGACTGATGGCCAGAGACCTCTCTGTGGGAGGGGTTGTGGGAGGCTGAGACTGAGTGAAAGCTGCCAGGAGCCAAGAGCAACGCAGAATGCCTTCTGTTTCATTTGGGTCCAGGTTTTGAGGCCTGTGCCCGAACAGGCACCCAGCTGCTTCTCACAGCCCACTACCCCACATGTTGGGTATATCATTCAAGACAGTTTTTGTGTTAATTGGAAAGGTTTTTCTCAGTTTTGCTAATGACCTCAATAATTATAAATGTTTTATTTGCGACCCTAGTTCATGGCATATTTCATGGTAATTTTAGGACATACTCAACAGTCCATTCCTCATTAAATTGTACAAATTTTATCTACCTTACTTCTCTGTGTCATTTTAAACCTGCAAGAGAACACTCAGTGTGAATAATACCACAGAATGAATGTTATGGGTTTTTGAGATTACTTCTGTAAAACAAATCTCCTCTCATTGTAGTAAATAGTTAAGCTGCTCTGAACTCCCAGTGGGTACATACTTCGTGCCACCCATCAGAGTTCTCTGAATTTGTGAATGAAGACACACATGCACACACACACACACACACACACACACACACACACACACTTTATATTTTTATATTCCTTGACTATCTCAGTGGCTGCAAACCTCCTAATCTTCCCATAGGTAGCACATATTCTACTCTGGAAAGTTAACACTTTCTAAATCTACATTTTACTTTTGCTGCCCTGTTTCCTTGTGAGCATCCATCCCATGGGGCTACTTTCTTTTTTTACCTACATTTCAGCCATTTCACCCTCCTGCTTCTTCAGGGTGCATGGTCTCTTCTAAACCCTTCTCAAGGCAGCTTCTGTCCCTTCTCACTCTGTGTCTCTTGCCCTGGAATCCCAAAAGCCCCACCTTTGTCTCCTTGCCCAGCCATTATCCTTTGGCAACTTTATTTCCTAATCGGAGTCAACTGGGGCAGGCTTCCCTCATGCTAACTGCAGGGCATTGCAAACAACATTTTTGGTAACACAATTAGCATGAGAACTAAAGTTGCTACATTTTATCCCATTTATCCACTAAAAAGGCCTTTTCTTTCCAATATGCATTGAACATAATTATAACAGTCATGTAAACTATGAGATATGTTCTGTCCCATCAAGTGTCCAATCCATCAATTTTTTTCAATTTAAAGTACTCTACCATCTATCTTGACTTAAAGAGTTTACAAGCTCATAACTGAATTGTGTTCTGACTTTAAATTGTATCACCTAAAAACCATCCTTTCAAATCTATTTTCGTCTTCCTCAATGCTAAACAACTTAAGTTTGATTATGAGATTATAACTAGTCTTTAACCCCATCAGAAATCTAATAATGAATTAAGTATTATCTGAATTTATAGAAAGCACAAAAATGTAGCTTCCAATACTTAATCAAATTGTACAGACAACTGACAACCTGGACAGTCCCTTATTGATCAAAACATTGGAGCATCTGTCTTTAGCCTTCTGGCCAAGGATCATCTAATAGACCTTAAATGAAGCAGTAAAGGACTAGTTTACTCTGTATTGGCAGAGATAAACTCTTGACTATACCACAACATATGTCCTTTCTTGGACAGTAATTTTTTTTTGTTGTTGTAGATGTATTAGGGCTATTTTTGTCCAGTGGCTAACCTGCCAATAACTCCATAAGGGGTTTTTGATGATCAATTTTTTTTGAACCATGAAGGGGTACTGTCAGGAGCAGATATGTCTCTAGTCAAATGATCTTTAATAATGAATTAAAAGTAAATGTCATATTCTGTGGATTTCTGATGTTTTGGAAATGATCTAACAATATAAAGTAAATCTGAAATGTTAAACCTTAGCTATTAGTCTTAGCTATTTTCCTTTAAATAATATTAAAAACACTTCATTATAATTAAATCAGAATCCAATATAACCGTGAGTTTACTGTCTGACTCTAACTTGCATTACTTATTCATCCTAAACAGTTTGTAAAAACAGCTATAAGAAGGATTGGGACTAATCCTTGATTCTTAAATGAGTTGCATAGGCACAGTATCTATCCAAGAGTAGGAATATTAATTTCAATTTTTATATAAATTAAAGAAATTTATACCAATGAAAATACTAAATCTATATCAATATATAAATTATGTGCCAATGTAAAATTACAACTTTAATTTGCCTCAATTATAAATATTTTCATCAACATAAGAGTGTGACTACACATTGCTTTGCTTACAAATAAATTTAGTAATCCTTCCATTCTGTTTCCTCCCTGATCACAATTATGAACATTTTTAAATTATCCCTTAAAATGACAACCTATCTATAATTTATAAAATGACCATAACTAGACACCTTAATCTAAGGGGTTGGGAAGATGACCCTCCATAAATTCTTCTGCCTGAATAGGGACGATAAAAATTCTTTAAAGGAGTGGGGAGGGGTAGTAAAATTTAAAAAATTGGTTAGACTTCAGAAGGCTAGCTTTAGTATTTGTTATCCAGTCTCTGTATGCTAGAAGGCTCAGGAATTTTCTTATTGGATATGTCTGAAAGGCTGAATGAATCCAGTTCCTCAAGAATCAGCAGCAAATCCTGAAGCTGTTCTGGAAGTAAGTCTCTGGAGAGCATCAGGAAGCAGGAAGCTGGAATAGTAGGTCATTTTAGTGTCCCTATTGATGAATCAAGTAAGAGCTGTAAATTCTATAATATATGAATCTTGCAACCAAAATTTTAGTACTATTAATATACTAGTATGGATTCGGCAAAATGCACAGATCAGTTAAGAATAAATCTTTTTCTTTATTTAATCGAGTGAAAGGCAACTATCATTTCATGAGTTAATTTAATCAATAACAACTTGTAATAAACTTTCATTTATTCCATGTGAAGGACGCCATGATACATTTTAAGGATTCAACAACTATCAAGACTTATAGTCTAATTTTAGCTGGAGTTTTGGCTAGAGACATTTTCATGTCCAAGCCAGTAGTTATAAGGCTGTTCCCATGTTGAGGAATCAGCAGATCAAGAAAACTGTCCTGTTTGATTTTCTAGAATTTTTCTTTTCTCTACACAAGATTGTCATAGGGTTATCCCCTGTCAAATCAGATCCACATCACTCTAGAAGGGGTCCATGCATTTGATAAGTAAACAATTCAACATAATTAAAACAATCTAAATAAATATTATTTGTTGAGATCAAGGCCTAAGTCATTCATCATCTGTAAACTTAAATTCTCTCTTCTATGGAGACTAATATTTATGGGTACACTTTGTAAATCCTATCTCACTTAAGTTTCAGGACAAAGATGGAATGAAGTTTGACAGTTTCCTATAATGTTAAATTGTGGCTTGTAC
The DNA here is from genome assembly GCF_004785775.1 of Grammomys surdaster. Classification (NCBI taxonomy): domain Eukaryota; kingdom Metazoa; phylum Chordata; class Mammalia; order Rodentia; family Muridae; genus Grammomys; species Grammomys surdaster. The sequence continues at coordinate 29,883,714 of NW_021604564.1, read as the reverse complement.
CATTTTAGTTTTTCCTTTCTGTAGAGCCAAGGCTGACTTTGAGTGTCTGCTTTCTCTTTCCTTGCCTCTTTTGTTTAGATATTATGTACCATTCTGCCCTGTTTGTGATTCTGAGGACTGGACCAGAGACTATACAATATAAGTTAATATTTTACTAACCGAGTTATATTTCATTAGCTATACCAGTCTCCTGTGTAACCGTTTCTCCTTCCTAACACCCATAAGGCAGAATTTCACAATCCATACACTGCTGGAATTCTATTCTTCAACATACATATCAGAATCTTTTACATTAAGCTTTGCTAACAAATAGTGCAAATTTACTGGTCTCTAACTCTCCAACTACCAACTACCAACATTGATGATGTATAAATCATACAGTCAATTAATCAATAGCAATAGACCCGTGTCTTTATGCTCATTTTTTGTATTATTCTTGCATTTTGATAATGATGTATGTGACAAAACTTTTGTCCTACAGTATGAGGGCATATAGTCTACAACATGAGGTGATATGAGTATGAGGTATTTGCTAATGATGTGTTCAGTGATAAAAAATTAAAAGCAGAGATTGATATACACTGCTGCTCACTTAGTTCTGTTCTTTTTATCCTTTATTTCCATCTGAAACTCTAGCCCACATATATTTTTACTCATATTCATTTATTTGAGGTTCAATGTATGCCATACAACATCTATTGTGTGGAAAATAAATTAGTTCATTGTCTAACACAGTGAAAAACACAATGACCAAGACAACTTACAAAAGGAACAGTTTTCTTTGATGTACCATCTAGAGCACTTGTTCTCAACCTGTGGGTCATAACCTTTTACAGGCATTGACTAAGATTATTGGAAAACACAAACTAGGATTCATAACAGTAGAAAATTACAGTTATGGAATAGCAACACCATAAGGGACTATCTTACAAGGTTCACAACATTGGAAAGGTTGTGAATGACTGAACTAGAGGGTGGGACTCCATGAGAACAAAAAGGAGACATCAGGCAACAGGAGGTCAGAAAAGCAGCTGAAGGCTTCCATCTCAAACACTGAACAGAAGACACAGTCCAGTGTACGTGGAACTCTTTGAAATATTAAAGCCCTCCCTCAGTCATAAGCCAACCTTAATAAGCCAAAACCTTCTAATTATCTTTACATAAGCACGAATGAAGACCAAGATTTCAAATGTCTAATACTTGTAGAGGACATCTCATTTGGACTGTCACAATTACATAGGTTTTTTTTTAATATGTTGCATGTGTGCTCTAACATTGCACATCTTCTCCAGTATTTTCCCTAGCTGAGTTTTCAAATTATCTAACAATTCACTTCATGCATTTGATTTAGAATTTCAAAATTCATTGGTGGAGAAAATACATACACCTAGGTTATCAACAGAAATGAAGGGGATATTTGAAAAAACATCACGATACCTATTGAAATATAATAAAGTTTTTATATTTTACTCTTAATTATTTTTTATATTTGATAAGCAAAAAAAGGGTATTCTGAAAAATTTCCATTTTATCCATATCGTAACTGCTTTTAATTGCAGATGTCAAAGGTAATTGAAGTGGATCTTATTGAAGAAGTGGCATTTCTGCTGATACTGGAAGTAAGCTATGTATGCAGACAATTGGGATGAGTGAAAACAATTTTTTGACAAATTACTGTCAAATTTTAATGATATTTGCATCTAAAATGTTGCATACAGATATGATGATGATTAGCAATTATCAGAGAGTGCTAGAGAGATATCAAGTGGTTACTATTTTGTACTCTCTAGTCATTTTTAAAGTATTGCCACCAAAATTTGATACACTCAGATAAAGTCAAAAGCTGGAAATAGTATTCTCAAAGAAGAATACACCAAGTGCTTATAAAATACAAAACTGCCATCAATGAAAACATATATACAAGAAGCATGAAGATGTAATAATATATATAGCTGTAATAATGCATATATAGAGACAAATATATATATGATATATATGCACACACATATATAGATTCCAAAATATACATTTGATACACACACACATAACACACACATATATATATGAATATAAAAAGAATACATATGAGTATGTTATATTCATATATATGTATATATGAATATATATGGATGTAACAAGTATATGCTTATATATATATATATATATATATATATATATATATATATATATATAACAAAAATTATTGTAAAAGAAGGTCATGATTCTGAAAGAGAGCAAAGAGAGTATGTATGCAAATATCTTGTATACTTTTCTATAATATTATATAAGGTACACTTGATTATGAAGTTTGAAAATCATAATTAATAACTGTCTTAGTTAGGGCTTTGCTGGTGTGAACAGACACCATGACCAAGGCAACTCTTATAAAGACAACGTTTAATTGAGCCTGGCTTACTTGTTAAGAGGTTCAGTCCATTATCTTCAATGTAGGAGTATGGCATCATCCAGGCAGGCAAGCAGAAGGAACTAAGAGTTTTATCTATTGTTCCTAAGACAGCTAGGAGAGATGACTGGCTTCCAGGCAACTAGGACAAGTGTATTAAAGCCCATTCCCAGGGTGACACTCCAACAAGGCCACACCTACTCCAACAAGGCCACAACTCCTAATAGTGCTTCTCCCTGGGCCGAGCATATACAATCCACCACAATGACATACAAAATAAAGAGAGGATTCTAAATCATTTTGCATGATTGTATTCAAGATGATCATTCAGACAGATGTCCAGCTTTTCTAGTGTATGATGAAATATTAATTCTATGAAGGACAGTTAAAATAAGAATCAATGACATAGGAATTTTAAGTTCTTAACAGGCAACTTTCTTGGGTTGCCAAATAACTTTATTTATTTCTACAAAAATTAATGTTAAATATTTTACTTAAAACACCTTTTCCAAATTTGTATTTATTTTTGACATAATTGTTATTTATTTTCTCAGATAAGTAGCTACTTATATAAACATCATTATATCATTGTTAAAGTACTAGATATTTTGGTTTTTTTTCTTTCTGAGACAGAATCTCAGTGTGTAGCTCTGGCTGTCCTGGAGCTCACTATGTAGTCTAGTCTTGCTTGTGTGTCAAAATGATCCATCTACCTGTTCATCCTAAATCATGGGATTAAAGGCATGTGTACCAGTTTGATGGATTAAGTCATTTAATCCTTACAAATTACAAATTTACCCACTGTTCAAGTTGCCGAATTTACAAATGAAAGTGACACTGTTTGCAATTCTATGAAAATATAGGTAATTAAAGGTTTTGTGAAAATGTTATAACTAAAAGTTTTCCAAGAGAATAAATTCAAGAGAAAATTTCAAGAGAATTTTAAACTAGACAACTCTCTCAGTGTTTAAGTGCATATGAAGCTCTTGTAGAAGACCAGACTTTAGTGCCCAGCACCCACACTGAATGTTAGTCCCGTTCCAAGGTTTCCAATATTTTCTTCATGTGTCTTGAGGCACATGCATTCATGTGTATATCTCCTCTCAAAAATATAATCAGAAGTAAAATACATCTTTTCTAAGAGAAGATTTTATTAAAGTTAAATGACTGTGGTTCCACATGACCACTCAAAATTTAGCAGAATTAGGAAGACATCAATCAGCATGCTCAACTGGATTGGGATAAAACCCAGAAGTCCTCAACCTTACTTGAAAATAAATATGAAATTGATGGAAGCAAGGAACAAAACAAAACAAAAGACACTAACTATGTAGAGCTATGACTGTCACTCTTGACATGTTTTACTGATGTACTTTGAAGATTTTCTTAGTTGGATGTTCACCAAGTGTTTGAATGACGCCCAATTGTAGTTGTATGACTAAAGCTCTTATTTAGTTCATTGGAATAATGTTCAAACTGTGAAGTAGAAATTGTCCTCAGGTAGAGTGGTATCTATGATGTCTTGAAAGAATGGAAACGGAGCAGGAAATATGAGAAAACTGCTACAACAAACTGTCAGAGCCAGTTCTGCCATACCTGAATTGTGTGAAGATATGCTGCTAAACAGATCTGAAAGAAAAAAAAAAATGTTCTTTCAATTTGGGCAGAAAGGAAAGAGGAAAGGGTTGAGAGGTAGTTCAACATCTAGACTAATATTTGTATCAAATTCTCTAACTTGTGTCATGATTTGTGAATGCACTGTTTTTCCTACTGTATAAGTGGCCTACCTAGCTATATATCCATGTATCTATGTATCTATGTAAACATGTATCTAATCTACGTATCCATGTATCTCTGTATCTATGAAGCTGTCGTTATCTTCTATCTCTATCACCATTCTCTTGTGGTGTGTTTATGTTTGTATGTGTGTGTGTGTGTGTATCCTTTTTAAAACAGTATGTATTTGGCAAGTGATAACCTTGAACTTAGATTGGAATCCTTTCAACATGTCCTCACCTATTACCAAGTGCTAGGACTATTGTATATGCTCCCACACCTAACCTGAATTACATTCTTATGTAATGATTATATTGATAGTTTTATTGTGTCATGAATAATGTGGCTATGATATACAGATTTGATCATATTTATTTAATATTTTGATATTTAAAAGACAAATATGTAGCTTTAAAAGTTGAAAATATATTAATTAAATAGTTTAAGGACTAAAAAGATCTTACAGACATTGAAATAAATTCACTGATAGCTCAAAAGTATAGTGAAATGTTTGCACCCATTTTTAAATCTCCTGATGTTAATAAAATTATTATTTTATATAAAACATATTTTGCAATTCAACTTTCTACTGTCTACCGCTTAAGAAAAATAACATTATTAATTAATATAGAGTAAGATACTAAATAATTTCTAAATATTATGTAATGTCCATTTTTTTCTTTTGGAAGAGCTCTTTGGAAACCTATGACCTGTTCATTTGTTTTAGTTGTTTCTACAGTTATTGTAATGATAATTAAATATAGTCATCATGTTCAGTACTAACAATATGTATTGTTGAGATAATTTTAAGATAATTACAAATTAAATTAAATATTTTTATTTAATATAATTTTATATTCTAGCTGTAAACAGGTCTGTTTTGGAGATATAAATATATACATATATGTATCTGGGTGCTTATTTATGTTTCAGTGTTATGACACTTAAATGACAATAGCAGAAACTGACTTTTTCCAGATCAAAAAGACACTTAACAACAGTTAAGACGCTCTCTTGTTTGATATTGTTGTTTTGATTTTCCTAAACATGAGTAATATTATTTTCACTTGGACATTATTTAATTTCTGCTTTTAAAAAACCCATGCATAGGCTTTAATAAGATTGCTACTGTAAACTCTCCTTACCATGAGAGACAGACTATCTGTGGAATACATGGCAGGGACTGTGAAGAATATTTATTCATTGAAATTATTGTCTCAGTTACTCAAAGCAGTCTGAAACTCACCGAATCTTGTGTAAGAAGAGAACTACAAATTCTTCTGTGAAAGCATTGTGAAACTATCTTCATAAAAATGTAAAATAGTGGCCACTAAGTATATTGAAAAATAGAGTATATGCATGTACAAATTGTTCAAGTTAGAAGTGAACACCTCATTGGGAAAATAACACTTTAAAAGTGTTCAAATTCTGAATTTTTTTTGTCAGTACCATCAGAGAGTCACTAAATAGGAACATGCTGAAAAATACCAAGACGTACTTTTATAGCTGCTTTTACTGAAGAATAATATATATTAGTTTAAATAATGGAATCACACTTATATTCATTTTCATGTTTCTTGGCCTTCCACACCTGTTTCTCCCTCAGTGCCTGCTAAACAAAGCAGTTTTAGAATATAGAGGATCATTCACAAATTGTGGCAGGTATTCAACCTGCAAATTTCATAGCTGTCAAGGTTGAGTGTTTCAATCATTTTTGACATCTCCTGGCATTTCCTTTCATATTACAACTTCTATAAATAATATCCTTTCTTGGGTACAATTTTAGGTTCTTGGGCATGTGTTTTCTCTACAGTATAAAGCAAAGTTGTATTTTATCTCATAGCATGTCCTTGGTCTTTTACTGTCATTTTGGAAAAAAATAGGATTGTGAACTGCAGTGTTGAATAGAAATATGTTAATAGTTGATGCAATAAAAATCTCATGCTATTTAGCCCTTACAAAAGGTGTTTCCTTTGATAATTTTAGAATGACTTAAGAACTTTATTATAGTGTCTGTAACAATATATATATATAATGTATATATATTATATATATATATATTAATATATATTAAACAAAGGTCTCATGAAATTATCAATAATTTTCACACTTATATAAATATTCAAGTATGACACTTAAAAGGATTGCATTACTAACATTTTAAAGATACATATTTTCATACAAATTTCTTACATTTGAGATTTGAAACTGTCATGATTTAACTTTTATACCCTATGAAAAAGATTCTTTCCATCTTTTTCACTATAAAACTCTTATGCTAGGAGAATTTTAGGGGAAACTTGAAGAGTTATTTTTAAATTGTTTTACATGATCTAACTGTGTTATATATTCTTGTTGTTCTACATAAAATTTAAGTGAACAATTTGAAGTAAGATCAAGAAATCCAACCTTAATATTCTTTGACATAGAAAACTTTTGACATCATTGAGAATTCCTAAGCTAAAATATTGACCTTGAAAAGCTGAACTTTTTCTTCTAAGAATCTCTAAAGGCTGAGAGACAGAAGAAGACAAATGAACAAAGTTACTTGCAGTATAGTCTATATTTTGAAAGGCCCATTTTTATGCCAGGAGCTCTGAAACTCCAAAATTTGTTAAAGTACTTGTATCAGTTATGGTCCAGGAAATAATGGAGGAAATCTACTTTGAGGTCACAGTCATTTTTATAATGCATAATGCATTATTTTACATGACTAAGTATGTTTCTACAAATAGTTTGTTACACTGTTTTTCTTTGTACTGTTCCTCTATTTTAATAGTGAAATCATGATTTGTTCAACTCTCTATATATTTTATTGACATTTAATTTTTCAGTTGTTATTGAGATACTACATATTTTCTTCTAGTTTCATAAGAGTGTATCGTAAACTGTATGTTGAGTTGTTTTTGTGTATGTATGGTGAGCACTGTATTCTTACAAGAAACTTAATGCTGTGCATTGAATGGCTAGGGGGTTGCCTGTTTTGTTTTTTTTTCACTATTGAAAAAGACTTCTCTGGTAGCTTTTCTTGACAGAAAATTGCTTATAATTTATGATAAGATGAAGTATAAATTGTTAAAAGTTTCTTTAACAAATAGTATTAATATTAGGTAAGTTTTTATTTTTTTAACTTCTTAAACAAAACAAAAATATTGCATAATAAATAAAAAATATCCATCATAATTAATCAAACCCTAGTCCTCTACAACTTGGTGAACTTCTCTATAAGGTTGAAATAGACCACAGGTAAAGACGCTACAGAGCTCAACATTAAATTTACACTTTCTGAATTAAATATATCTTATACAATTATTCACCATGAATCCTTCCAAGAATTTCATACAAAAATAATAACTAGAAACACATCTACCTCTATATCATCATTTGAAACTCATGTTAGTTACCTGCATTTCTTCCTTATTCATCTGGTTTGACTTGATTCAAAGCATCCCATATTCATAGTGGAGTATGCCTTTCTTCATCTATTTGTTACTTTATCTTTTTAATGTAATTGTTCAAACTATCTTTATAATTGTTTTAAAAATAACACTGATATTAAAAATAAGTTTTGTAACTGTTTTTAGATTGCAGGGTTTGTTCTCTCATTTTTCTTATGCTTTTATTTGGAATGAACCAAAAGGCAAAGATTTCCTCTACTTCTGCACTCTGCTACATTTTTAACCTGATAATAACAGAAATTTTGAATTATATGAAAAATAACACTCTATAGATGCTCACATTCATTCATAACAGATAGTATTTATGTATGTAGAAAAGATAAATAAGAAGCACCTCAATGAGACTTCTGGCACTAAAATATGTTTATATGAATTGCACAAAGAAATAGTCTAGAGATGAGAAGATTGTTTGTAAGGCTCATGAATTCCATGAAACTTACTATGGCCAGAATGTTTCCAAAGCAATGATTCACAAGTATCCCCCATTAAGGTTACAAATGCAAATGGTGAATGCTGAGGAGATGACTGTAATCTCTGCTAGTAGTTTCAGGAATGTAGTTGTCATGAATCAAGGTCCAGCTTCAGTCGAATTTTCAGTAATGCAGTTTGCCTAGAGTCAGCCATACTGCAGGTGCCACACCTCACCCAAGATCCTGAACCCAGTAGTTTCCAAACTGGACATGTGTGGAATTCTTTCTCTGGCGTCTTGTGGTTCACTGAGATGAAGGGATATTTTTTCACTTCTCCTCACGAAAGGTCATGTAACAGAAAATGTCACATAAAACAAAGTAAAAAGAGTTTCTCAATTATTGTTTATTTTATTTTGTAAAATTATAATAGAGTAATAAAGACAGATTTTAAAACATATGTGGTTAGGACATCAATATCGGGTCTCCAATATATGCCAGTAGGGCGCAACAATGCACAGGGCAAAATACTACTTGCTTCATCACCTGAGTATAAAGGGAGAGGAAAATTGGAGAGACATTTCTGTGGATTCATACAAAGTTGAAGCAAAATTAAAAACCTACAATTAAAAATATGCCAATATGTATCCTACATTTATTCTCCAATTTCTTTATATATGAGTAAACAGTTTCAAAAGACTAACTTAAATATTAACTATAATTAATTTAATTTGCATAAATATGGCAAAAACAAAGCCAGCTATTCATTAAAGTATTACTATAGTTATGGAGTCTGTGTAATTCTGTATGTGACCCCACTCAATAAAGTTAGTTGTGACACCAACTGAATTTTGTGGTGAGTTTCCTATGGTTTATTACTGTATTATAATTAATTAACCTATTCACTTGAGCATTAGGATTATTCAAAATATGATAATGTATAGAATATAAGTCTTAGTGACATTTCTTTCTTGTGTTTTGTTTGTTTATTTTCTTGTCTTTCCAATTTTATTCTATTTATTCACCAATTCTTGTGTATACTCATTAATCACATTGTAGATGTAATTTATTTATTTCTGATGTTAAACTTATATGGAGAGGACATAGGAAAAGTTGTAGGGAGGACAATTGAAATAATGTAATTACATTACAAACTCACATTAGAAAAATATTCAAAAATTAAACTAATCTACATGGAAAGAATCTTTCTCTAACTTGAAATTTCAGACAACTGATGAATAATGGTGTGATCAAGTTTTCCAAGATCAAATGTAAACAAACACACAGAGAGACAGAGAAAGGTAGAGACAGAGAGGAGACAGAGGAAGCAAAGGAAGAGGAGGAGAGGGAGGAGGAAGAAGAGGAGGAGAGAGAAATAAGAGGAAGAGGAGAAGGAGGAGAAGGAGGAGAAGGAGGAAAAAGAACTTTGCATATACAGAAAAATGTAATGTTTCCCTGTTTGAAAATGCTTCAGATACGATAGTCCTCATACTGAATAAATCAGGGTTTATAAACCAAATCAAAGACTCAAACTCGATCAATCCCCAGGGAATGAGTAAGTTAATTGATTTTCTGCTTTTCTTTCTTTCTTTCTTTCTTTCTTTCTTTCTTTCTTTCTTTCTTTCTTTCTTTCTTTCTTATTAATCATTTTATTTATTTACATTTCACATTATATCCCCTTTCCAGTTTATCCCTTCACAACCCCCAAAAGATATCCCCCCTCTCCTCCCTCCTCTTTGCCTCTATGAAGGTGCTCTTCCACTCACTCACCCACTCCTGCCTCATCGCTTTAGCATCCACTCATGCTGGGCCTTCAAACCTCCACAGGACCAAGGGACTCCCTTCTCATTGATGTCAAATAAGATTATCCTCTGGTGCATATGCACCAAGAACCCTGGAGCCTTCCATGTATACTGTTTGGTTGGTGGTTTAGTCTCTGGGAGCTCTGGGGTGTCTGGTTAGGGTTAGTTGATAATTGTTCTTCCTATGGGATTGCAATCCCCTTCAGCTCTTCTTTCTACTAATTTAACCATATACCATTTTTTCTCATAAACTGGAAATGTTTTGGTCCTTGGAAGAAGCTCTTTGAGTTGCTCCCATGTCTTATTAATCTTCTATTGATTTCTTCCTAATTTTAGTTTATTAATTTGTTTCCTTGTCAGTCCTCATTTAGGATAAAATCATTGCCTGATTTATTACGTAATGAATCAGTTTCCTATTATTGACAGAAATACAAGAAAACTTATGTAAGTTATCATTACAGCATGTTTTCAATATGTGTTAATATTTTTGAAAATTTCTAACAAGCTATAGCTAAAATTTGTAATGCTGTGAATACATCACTTCTGTTTCCATTTTAATTGTGCTAAAAGTTTCTATGACAAAGAGAACAGCTCTTTAAGCAGGCCCACCCAAAACATTGGACTAGATTCTCATACAGTGGCCTGAAAGAAGGCAGTCATATTGACTGACATGCTTTCTAGTAGATACTTTAATTTTAAAATAAATAGAAGGCAAGTAGGAATTCTGCCTTCCTTGAATGGGCTTACTATCCTGCAACAAATAAATATGCAGAAATATCATCTCTATTCTTTGAAAAATGAATTGTATAGAGGCAAAATAAAAGGCATATTTTTAGATCTTGGAGTTATTTTCAAAGAAGTGCATCAGCTCATTAAAAATCATCAGGGCATTGGATAATATTTAGATAAGCTGAAAAAATAAGTAGATTAAATTCATCTTCATTATGTGTCAAGGCACCAGACACTTGGGTATTAATGAGTTGCTAATTCTTAGACAGCCCAACGTTCATCCTAATCGACGGCTTTGTTTTCATTTGTTCTGCTTATCGCAAGTGTGGCTAACTTCACATTTGCTTCACTGATGGAATTCACTCAGAGTGCTCTGACCTTTTAGTCAATTTGGAATGCTTTTTGCTGCTTTGCCACAGTCGGGAGCAATTGATCAGTGGCTGTGCAGGGCTCCTCCGTGAGAAAGCTGCTTCATGTATCTGGGGAAAGACAGTTCATAAACAGCAGAGTGTACATTTTATTGGTTTAATATTGCAGGTGGTTGTATCACGTTCATAAAAGGGCTTTTACTTTCTTTAATTTCCATGTAGAATCTGGCAAGTGGACTGATAATTAATCATATTTGTTCTTGTGCTTTTTAAAAGCTTAAATGCTGTGCTGTGGAAAGCTACTGAGCAGAAGACACAGTGGGGTTTCCTGAGGGTTTTATTAGGCAGACCCTACACTGGCTTAAAAAAATGATTTAATTTTCAATGTGCACATAGCACAGATATTACCACTGCTGAAGAAACTATGCAGTAAGAAATACCAATTTACTTTTTTATCCTAAGATCCAATCTCTTTAAATAGGTGTAGTGTCTGCGGGCCTATTCACAGGGGAGACAGGAAGTGGGACGATACAACAAGCAGGTGCAGCAAGTGGATTCATCTTTCCTGAATATTCGAAATCATGAAATTCAAGTAGCATTTACTGTTCCCTTTTATTCCTACAGCTGTGAGTTGTAATAGAAAGTGCACTTCTCCAGGACTCAAGAGTCTTGAATTCTATATATTTTCAATGCCTAAAGAGAACCAAAATTTAGCTCTTAGAGACTAAACTGGTGTAAATGAGGTAGTGATAAACAAAATGACTCAGCTACTCACAGCCAAAGGACAGAAAGTTTTGAGTACTTTGAGGATAGCAAGGAGTCCATCCTAACTATTCTTAAGCCTTAAAATAATCTTACTTTAAAGGGGTCTCTAATTTGGGGGTAATTATTAGCAAACTTCACAATATGTATCAGGCTTATGGTAATGTAGCCTCTTTTTCTGTGAATCTTCCTTAAATCTGCTATTTGTTTTATGTTTTGAGTTTTTAATCATAATTTTTAATCAAAACATTTTCAAAGCATTGCTGTCCCTTTTTTAGTTTTCTACACTGTGGAACCTGAGATGTATAAGATATAAAGGAAATGTTTCTCATATGGGCTTTATCAACATCAATGTTGTGATACTGAAGAACTACTAAGATTAATGATACTTACTTAGGGACTGTTTTCTTTTAAAAATGGTCATTGAAACATCTTATTCTGAGCCTAAAAATTGTCTGAGATAATGACTATGATTTATATAAAGGAGAAGCTAAACTCAATTAGGACTGAGTGATTTTATGAAGTTCACAATGACAGTCATTGGTGGAACATGGATTAAAATATTAAAACGTCTTTGCCCTTTGAATCAACTTGAGTTTAGCCCCTTCAGCAAAGTCCAGGGCACAATGTAGCTTTTCCTTCCACGGTTAGCATGTTGAGAGTATAGTCTTTACACAAACAATTCTGAAAAGTGGTAAGACCTTAGCAAGTTGTGTCAATCACAAAAGAGTAGGTTGGGACCCTTCCCAGGAAAGCAGAAGTGATGTTCTCAAACACAGAATATCATACTTAGAATACTACAGTATCATCCTTTTAGATGATATTATTTTGCATAAGAATAGATAGTCCTTTCAAAGTGTCTTGTTTCTATTTTGGTCTTGAAATATAATTTTGTTTTAGAACTAAATAATATCTTACTGCATATGCTCACCTATTAAACGATATTTTGCACCCTCGAAAGATGTAAAGATCATGTCTGTTATAAATGTCTCTGTACAAGTTTTTCCATATATCTGTACATTAACGTGTTTACTTCAGAAGAGTTCTCTATAGATCAGTGATCACCTGCAGGCTAGAGAGACTGAGAACACAGTAGTTTCTCAATCCATGGTGCAGACTTCCTCTGCAATAGTCATCTGTCTATTTCTGGACCTGGAAGACTGCTAATGGGATCCAGGCTTAGTCTACTTTCAAAACCCAGTGACCATGCAATCTCCTGTAGTGAAGGATGACAGCATAAATAACAGTGACACAGCAGCTGCAGAAGAATAATACATAAAATGACCAGCAAGCAGTAAAGACACAGGCAAGCAACATTGAATTTTCCTCAGGGTTCTTTATATCTATGCTACCTGTAGGATGATTTTACCAATACTTGGGAGAGTATTTTCTCCGCAGTACATGTATTATGGAAATGCTCCAAGAAAACTTGCCTCTCTGCTGATTTCAAATTTCTTCACATTGATGGTCATCTTCACAGATTTCTGCCTAATTGAGTAAGTAAGTATCAATGGGCATATTTGTTGATTGTATGAGAAAAAAGCACCCACTATTTGGTTATCCAATATGAAATAGTCCAGAAAACATATGAGTAATGTTACACAAACTGAGCAGATTATATATATGCATGTACGTGTGTGTGTGCGCGCGCATGCGTGTGCACATATGTGTTTGTGTGCATCTTAGAGTTCTATCGCTGTGACAAGATTCTGTAACTGTTGTGTTTTATAAAAAATAGAAAAGAAACCAGGGATAGGTTTGGTGGATGAGTCGTATGCTGTAGGGCAGGTGTACCTTGGTGAGCCCATGCTGTCAAAAAAGATGCTGGTGAAACAACTGAGACGTCTACATCCAAATCCACTGACAACAGGAAGATATCCACTGGGGCTGGTTTGGGCTTCTTGAACCTGAAAGCCCACCCCAGAGACATACTTCCTCCAACAACATAATATCTATCCCAACAAAGCCACACCTCCTAGTCATTCTAAGAAGTGCTACATCCGTGTGACTAAGCAGTCAAACATATGAGTCAATAGCAGTTATTCTTATTCAAACCACCATACTGTGTATATAAATATGTACTATATATGCATACAGCAAGAACAAATGAAAAAGAAGCCATGATCGTGAAAGAGAACAAAAATTAGATAATGGGAGGGTGTAGATGGAGGAAAAGGAACAGGAAACAGATACAATTATATTATAATTTCACAAGTAAAAAAAATAATAATTTTAAATTGCATAGAGTTCTGGAATAAACCACAAATGTGTCAGTCACTGAATTTGCTGAACTTTTAAAATGTAGGTCTGTGGTTTCTTTTGATTCATACAATTTTGTGATACTTTAGTATAGACAGCATGTTAGAGTTTCATAAGTGTACAGTAGTATCTCATTGCTTTACTGTTATTCTCATTAGTGTAGTATGTGGAACAGGTTCCATACGCTTCATGAAAATTTATATTTTTTTTTCTTGAGATGCTCTTTAGAACTTTTAGTCATTCCCAATTGAGTTGTCTTCTTTTGTGAGTTTTATTATAAATAACTGTCTTTCATTGAGTATGGTTATTTCAAATATTTTCTACAAGTCTGTGGCTTGCTCTTTACAGTCTTTCCAAACCAGTTATTTTTAGTGAAATATAACTGAGAAATCACTTGTTCCCTTAGCCCATGTACATTTGATACTAGAACGTGTTTGTCCCAGGCCTAGTGTCATGTATTTTGTGCTATGCTATCATATTCTATTTGATTCTGTATATATTTTACTTTTCATTAGCCTGATGAATAGAGGGATGATTTGTAGTATAGCATATTGATATTTAATGGCATGACATTTAGAATTTTCTGAGTAAAACCAAAAGAATCAATTGTTTCAGCTACGTTCATTGAAAAAGTACTTAATGAAAAATGAAAACTCATATTTATTCCATTTTGATGTATCTTCTAAGAAGAAAAATAATAAAACTGAAAGTTTTTAAAAATGGGAAGAAAATTCCTGTCTTAAGTCAAAAATAAAACATAATAAACTTCATTAATATGCTGAATGTTAGATGTGCATATAAGGGTGAACAAAATGATAGACACGGAGTTTGCTATTTTATTATTATTATTATTATTATTATTATTATTACTAATTCACTAAAGTTTTTGGGGTTAGATCCTTATTGTTTCTTTTAATAAAAAGATGTACTGTTTGCTTCCTTTCTCTTGCTTCTCCAAAATATATCAACCTTAGTTACTATTGAGTTGTCTTTGCCATAAAAGAAATGTATGATTAATGCCCCTGATGCAACAATGAAACCAGCCACATGAGTTTTTTTATTACTTTGTTTTGGTTTTTCAAGACAGGGTTTCTCTGTGTAGCCCTGGCTGTCCTGGAACTCACTCTGTAGACCAGGCTGGCCTCGAACTCAGAAATCCACCTACCTCTGCCTCCCAAGTGCTGGGATTAAAGGCGTGTGCCACCACTGCCCGTCTGCAACATGAGTTAAAAAACAGAGAAGGATTTATTATTGAGCCCAGCCTCTACTTTACTATTAATGCATTGGATCATTTGACTCACAGAATACAAACATGAAAATACTAGATTAGTAAGACCTAGACTGATTAACTTATCTGTAGTTGAAAGACTGAACTTTGAAGATTTCCATGGAGAAGAGAGAAAAAATGACAGCTTCCAATAGACAAGGTTCTAACGGAAGATAATAAAATCAAGCAATTTATAACTATTTTTTATAAGGGTTCTTTATTTAGGTTTCATTGACTTCTCTAACTTCAGAGCTGTTTTTCTTAATACTGTCAAATTCTCATTGTAGTTTTAAAAATGTATTATGACCTTGACTACTTTCAATTAACAAGATTCTCTTGGTTTTGAATTCACAGTACAAGTTGAACATCTGGTAATGTGGTTTATATGTCCTCTAACTTTGCACCACAGAGATGGAGAGAAACTGTTCTTTGTATATTGATATTAATTGTAATCTGTTTCTTTTATTTTGCTTCAGTATGTGCTAGGTGATTTGGCATGCTTGAATCGGCTGCATCTTTTAAGGTAGATAGTTCTCCTGACTCTCTAAATATTAACACTAAATTAAGCAATTCTTTCAAAGACCAAATATGAACTGGATAAGCAGAAAAAAGTTATGGGTAATAAAACTTTTTAATAAATCAAATGCCAATGCAATTCAATAAGGATAACACTAAAATAAGAATATTAATTTAGTAGCCACAGTATATGGGAGGATCTGAGACATAATTTTGAGGAAATAATCATAAAATGCAAATATGCATATTTTATTAATTTTGTTGATTTGAGAATGCTATTTTAAATTTTCATTAGTTCCTTAACCCAACATGCTTGGGCAATTGCTGTATCACAGATATACCATTTATAATAAGCTGTCCTAAATGACATATGTGGACATTTTTATCATACAGTACTTGCACTGGATGCTAATATTGTGAGCTTTTCGTAAACACATTGGAATTTTGTGAGTCAATTGAGAGCAAGACTGTGGTTTGAATTTCACCATGGTTGATTATGTATGTTTGCAGTTTAGAATTTGCTAAACATAATAAATCAAGTTTGGTCTTGGTTTTGTTTTTCAGTATACGTATTGAAAAAACTTTTAGCAACATGTAAAAATCTAGTGTGGCACCTGAATTTTTAAAATAGAAATAAAATTCTACATACTACTGATATTATTTGTTATTTTCTAGTTGACATATATTAAATATGTAGTGACTGATACACCTATATACACTTGTCATCGCTTTTTGGCTTTTTGGCTAAGATCAAGTATAGTATTTATATACACTTGCACTTATACATGCACATATATGTATTGTTACATATCATCATCATCACCATTGCCATTGTTGTTATTATTATTTATTTATTTATTTATTTATTTATTGTTTTAGATTTTTTTTGGAGACATGGCTGTCCTGGACTTGCTTTGTAGTCCAAGGTAGCCTTTAACAGAGATCTGCCTGTCTATGCCTCCAAAGTGCTGGTATTAAAGTCATGTGTCACCATCACATGGTTTGTTTTTAAATGTTTGTATCACCTAGTAAATTAACAAAAAGCAATTTATCACTGATTAGAATAAATTTATGATGTATAGAATAAATATATTTCTTGAGTGTTTTCTTATGCTAGATCTGATTTTAAACCTTCAGCTTGTGTCAGTGACCAAACAAACTATAATTCCAATGATGTCAGATTTCACATGTAAGCTAGCAAAACTAGACACCAAGCCAGGAGCATGACAACTCATTACTTTATGTGCCTGATAGTATCTACACACAAAAGTCTAAAAGAACAAGATGAGACAACAGGAGAAATATCTAAAGAGTCATCAGAGGTTAACATCATGTGAGAATTCCTCACATTAGCTGTGAAATCAATTGAAATAATCTTACAAACTCTTAACTAGACACTTTTTCTAAAACTGTAAGAGAATCTATTGCATAGATGTAACTCTATTTTTGTCTTTTTGGTTCTCTACAAAGCCAATGGAAATCAGTC
Organism: Grammomys surdaster; assembly: GCF_004785775.1. Taxonomy (NCBI): domain Eukaryota; kingdom Metazoa; phylum Chordata; class Mammalia; order Rodentia; family Muridae; genus Grammomys; species Grammomys surdaster. Next base: position 29,866,480 of record NW_021604564.1, on the reverse strand, counting down.
AGGTTTTACTTTTTAAATTAATCTGAGCATCTGCTCTCTATGATGCAGGTCCAAATCACTTTGAATTTGTACTCAACATTAATCTGAATCTGAAAGTCATTATGTATGAGTGGGTAATACAACCTTAACAATCCTTGAGCTTACCAGTAGGAGGCACTCACTGAAAACGGACTGAATTCTCAGTAACAACCTCTGGTCCTTGGAGTTACTGAGAAGATCCAGTGGGAATACTGCCAAATCTCTCCTAATTAACCGTTCTCATTTAGAATTGAGCTCCTATGCAACCGCTAAACTTACAGCAGTAAGGAACTGTAATGTTACTTGAAAATACTGGAGAAAAGTCCTTCCATCCTTCTTTTCTTTCTAAGCCAAGAAAATATATAAAATCCTATGTATCTTTAAAGCAAACATTAAGGATTTAACATTTGAACACAGTGTAGAAGGATGATTGGTTGCTTGAAGTTGCAAAGAGTCATGGGGTTGCAAAGCAGGGAATCTTTGAAAAACTAGGAAGAACATGAACAAGAACTAAAGTCCAGAAAACTATTACATGATTTTTATTGATTCCCTATGAAGATAATGGGAAATACTTTCTTTTTTTAATTCAATTTTATATTTTTACATATTCACTTTATACCCTTATCACTCCTCCCTCCCTGTCACCCCCTCCCACAATTCTTCTGCCACCTCCTTCCCCTTCTCCTCTTAGCAGGTTGGGGTCTACCTGGATATTTCTTCCACACTGGGACTTCAAGTCTCTGCTTGGAGTGAATAGGGGACACTTGGGTATCCCCCTATGTTAGCACTTCAAGCTTCTATGCCTCTATGAGCCTAAGTGCCTCTTCTCCCAGAGTTCAGAAAAGGCAGCTCAGCTAGTAGAACATATCACACATATAGATGACAGCTTTTGGGATAGTCCCCATTCTAGTTGTTCAGGACTTTGCATGATGGTCAAGCTGCACATCTGCTATATATGAGCAGGAAGGCCCATGTATGTTCTTTGGTTGGTGGTTCAGAGTCTGAGAGCCCTAAGAGTACAGATTAGTTAACTCTGTTGGTCTTCCTGTGTTGTTCAGGGCCCTCAATCATTTCTCCAATTCTTCCATCCCTAAGCTCTATCCACTGTTTGTTTGTGGGTGTCTGTGAGTCAGCTGCTGGGTAGAGGCTCTCAGAGGACAATGCACTCTTGATTGAAAGTATAACAAAGTATCATGAATAGTGTTAGGAATTGGTGCTTGCCCATGGATAAATCTAAAGTTGGGCTGGTTATTGTTTGGCCATTCCCTTAGTTTCTGTTCCTGTTTCATGCTCTCTTTAACCCTCCTTGTCTTGTCTATGTAAAGGCAACCTCCCTCTTTAAGAGCTGTAACCAGTCAAGAGCTGTACACAGCCTTTTCTACAATCACTTTTTATAAGGACAAATTCAAAGTAGATTACAGTTAACCTAATTACTTATGTCTAGTTGATCATCTCCCATGGCTTTATTCTGAGAGTCATAGTTATAGATTGTAGGACCACAATGACACTAGTTTAATGAGGAAAATTCAGTCTGTAAAACTAAAACTAAAATATGTTCAAAACTGCATGGTATCATGTCAGAAAAATATCAAATATTTTTGAACTGATTTTTCTCATATTTGGAGTGTCAACTAGTTTGAAGAAACAGTGAAATCTTATTCCATATACTCTTATAAAATATTATGTATTTATCTATATAATACATTTTTATTTTAAATAATGATTTTATATATTTTTATACTACTCCTTATCAAATATGTTTCAGCAATCTCCAGTTCTACTTTGTGTGTGTGTGTGTGTGTGTGTGTGTGTGTGCGCGCGCGCGCGCGTGTGTGCGTGTGTGTACATGTGCATACCATAGTCATAGTTATCTGGTTACATATTTATACATTGGAATGTGAAGGTCCAAGGTTGACAACTTGGATCAGTGACTGTTTTCCATTTTATACATTGAGTTGGGGTGTCTCAAGTGAATGTAAAGCTCACCAATACTCAATAGCCAGCTTGCCGTATAAATCCAATCCAGCTCCAGAGCCCTAGGTTTACAGGCATGGCACCACAACTCTCCTTTTCCTTTGACGTGGATTCTAGGTATCAGAACTCATGATCTTAAGCTTGTTCACCATGAGCTTTGAACATGAAGCCATCTCACACAAGGAACATTTTCCCCATTTCTATTTCTTACATAATGATTAGGGAAATTGTAACACTCACCTGGCTGAGGGGAGGTTCCATTGATCAGCATAGTTGTTGCTGATTTTTTTTCTTTAGGATGAGGATAATCTATTCTCCTTTGGTTGCTTTTGCCTGCCATTTCCACAAATGTGGGAAACTTTATTGCATAATTTGTGGTATTGAGGGACTACATTTAATAACCATTGGCTGGGTTTCAGACAGAGAAAAAAATTGAATTGCATTTTGTTCTTTATGAACTCCTTTGTACAAGAAGTATTTTTTTGTATTTGCTGTACACTCAGGTTCCAGAAGATGCTTCTGATATTTTGAAAATTCATGATGGCTATTTCGGGGAATACTAGAAAGCACAATTTGGGTTGTATAGCATATATAGTTCATGTTAAAAACACAACTCTGTCTATTTTCCAGATGAAAAATAATGTAGTAAAAGATATTCCAATAGTTTATTTCTAATAGTCGACATCTGGTTACATATTTATAGTCAAGATTGACTGTAAAACTTACATTTCTATGTATAAATTTAACAAACTTATAAGACTTTCTGTACAATTAATGTAGGTTTGTGAACAGAATCATTAACAATTATAGTGTTTCCATGCACTGCAGACAAATATACCATAAATCTATTTAGGATGGAAGGAAAATACAGGTATTGCTTTGGACTAGGTGCTAAACCTAAATACACCTGAGTACCTATATTTTTCTCATTCTTTTTTCTAATAGCTTCTGTGTGCTAATCTAAAATAAAGAGTGGAAAATGAATCCCTTGAACACATTTCTTCAGGCACACAGCATGCAGGAATTCCTCTGAGGTTTTCTGAGCACAGTAAACAGATTTCCCCACATCCACTTGCCTCACAAACAGCTATTTTTAATCATTGTTGGAGTCCTAAGGCACTGAGGGAATAATTTAATTCTAATTGTTTTGTTTTCAGCTCTGACGGGTGCAGATTTAAAACCAGAATGGTTTTTTATGCCTGTGTCCATGAATCCATTTTGAAAGGATTAGGAAATATAAGGTTCCATGAAGTATAAAGAAAAATAATTCTGGAATCTTAACATATTGATATGCTGGACAAGTTTAAAAGCCTAATTCAGTAAATGATGAAATAGGGATATATTATACCTGACTACTCATCTGTAACTTTAAGATATGGGACACACATACACACACATACACACACACACACACACACACACACACACACACACACACACACACTTTTCATAGCACACCGACACTCATATGAGAAAGAAAGAAACATGATAGCTTTATGGAACATTTATCATTCTTACTGCATGCAAGGTTAAGGCCACAGTTTTCTTACAATGGTTCTAGTTGAAGAGCATAGGAATAAATGTATCTTTCTGTTCCTTCAGCCTCAGAGTTATGCATTACACTACAAGAGATTTCCAGCAAAAGACACTCTTCATACAGGAAGAGATGAAATATATAGGGTATAGCAACATGGCCTTTTCCATTGTAGGTTTCCTTAATCTATGCGCAGTGTGCAGGGTGATACTTTATATAATATATAAACCATAATTCCTTATGTTTTCACAGGTCCCTCTGGTCACATTAATATTTGTAGGGACACTCAAGCTGACTTTAGCAAATGCATCAAACTAAAGTCTGGGAGCATTCAGTATGATGGCTAGACTCAGGAATTATTATATGCTATTAGCAATGATCCAGGGACATTAAATCCCATTATAGGAACAAAAAGCAGAGGAAACAAGAATCATTTTTCACTAGAAGGGCTACAGAAAAGCAGGGCCAATTGTTTCCATCTTGGTTAAGCTGCCTGTTTGTTTTTGAACTTCCCCAGTGAGGTATGTTTTCCATAAATCCCAAGAGGTAATGGGAAATCTTTGCACATAGTGCTGTGTAAGGTTGCCAAGGGAAATCTCCACCTTTCTACTCCCCTAAGAAAAGAGTCGCCACTCTTTGGTTTGTTAGGGAGTTCTCAATACTATGTGCATGATCATTAATGTGTAATCTCTTGAGATGTGTATTAGTTTCCATTTGGTTAATAAGAAATAAATGTGTAAATGCCATAGCTATTGTTATCACAGGAGTTAGGAACTAATTCTACTTTAATTATGTGAAATCCTTGGCTTATGTAAAGGTATTAATAAGGCCAGAGAAAAGATAAGAGATAAAAACTGGTCTCTTAACCAAATAGTTTTAACAGATATCAAAAACTTTTATTCCACTACTTGAAGTAACTGGTAGAGATAAAATTAGACATTTTTGATGAACTGTAAACATGTTATCCCGACACTTTTTGGGAGAGCATACATGTCAGATTAAAGGTACTGGTCAACTTAATATAGCAAATGGAAGCTAATGTATTTGACAAGGTAAAACTATAGATTTCTTTACAATTAGTCATAGTTGGTAAATTCCTATGTTATGAAGAATGTTGGGAGGACTCCTTGGTATAATTACTGTATAGTGCACACATGAGTTCTTGTGAAAGTATTTTAAATTAATATTGTTGCTACCTTAAAGAAATCTAAATTCTATATACATTGTGATATACAGTGATGTGTTAGATTATAGAAGATAATGTGAACACAATATATTCTCCATAATATTAGTGTGCTCAACATAAAACAATCCCCTTATATATAATAATTTAATATTTATTGTTTAATATAACAAATTGACTTTTTCAGACTGAAAAGAGAAGTATGTAATAATCTATTTTTAGTCTCCCTGATTTTCTTTTTGTTGTGTTTACATTAGGTATATGAATGCAATGCCCTAAACTTGTATTATCTTTACAAAAATATGAACCCCAAAAGGTTATTCCCTCAAATTAACCAACATCAGAGTCATTACAAATAAAAATATGTTAGATTAATTGACGTAAAGATATTGACTTTACAACGCTATTTTTTATGCCAATCTATTATCCCATTTTCTCTGCAATGTATAATAAATTTGACATTAAATTAATATGAAATTAAGAATTGTCCACATGCTTGAAGTATAAACTATAGTAAATATTATCAAATCTTAAATTATATAGGAATATTTCTCAGTGGTGTTAAATAGATTGTTTTATCCATACTCACTTAAAAAAACTGGACATTCATATTTTGTATATTTTTGAAAATTTGAATTTTATTTCACAGCAATAGTTTTTAAAACTTTTATATATGATCTTTTATACAGTTGCTATACCAACATTTTTACTTTCAAATTTATCTAGATTCATTTTTAATCAATCTGTTATATTTATCATCTGCTACATGTGGAACATTAATTGTGCCCTCACTCTTCTCTCTCCTCTTAGTCAACTCAATGCTTATCATTTCATATGAATTCATCCTAATGTGCAAGTGGCTTGGCCTAATAAACTAGCATACTGCTGCTCTGTGATATTTCTATAATCTTAAAAATGGATTTAAATTTCTTATAGATAATATACTTATGTGTGTCTTCGGGAACAGGTAAATGAAGGTATTTTTTCATATATTCCTTCACAGAATTTTAAAGCCTTTTTGGAAGTCATGCATTTGAATATAAATTGTTGAACTATAGCATACTATTCTTTGGACTATTATTTTATGTGTATCTTCTCATCTTACCTATATACTTCACATTATGTCTGTCTGTATATGTCACATTTCTATCTGATATATCTTTTCTTTAAAAAAGCTGTCTTTACCCAGGTCAGTGGCTGTCAGGGTGTTTAGTTTATCTTCTGGAGATGATTCAGCAGTTTCTAAGCCTGCCTTTCATCGTTATACTTCTTTCCCGGTTGTCTACAATTACACAGACAACTTGGATGAAGGAAATTAAGCAGGTATGGAATACCTTATTCCAACTTACAGCAAATGGAGTTAAGCCAAGACTTACTGAAACAAAGAATGAGGCAGTTTTAAATTCTGAAGTCTAATTAGAAACAAAATCGAAAGATGGTGCTGAGAAGGTTGAAGAGTATGCTTAGCTATTTGTGTACATTATCTGAATCTTGTCATTCAGGCTTTTAGCCTTCTCTAGCTACTGGTAGAGAAGGGAACTATAGTCCAACGAGGTCCCTCCCTGCTCTGGGAATCAGATATTTCTAGTTAATAAAAGAGCTCAGAGGTTCAGATACAGTTTTCATATTAAAGCTTAAAATAATATGCAATTGTATATAGTATATTTATCTAAAAGATAATTATTCTAATGGAATGATATCAGAAGCCTATAGTCAAACTGAAATACAAACTAAAATAAACAAAAACGCTTGTAGAGTTTCAATGATGCAGTCTTCATTAGATTATCCAATGTTTTTATCCAGATTGAAAAATAAGTGCACGTAATTCTACTACAACTAAATATTGACTGTGAAGCGTTTTTATACTAGGGGAGAGCATATAACGATACACAAATATCAAATGTTCTCTAAGATAGAGCAATACAGATGCCACATTCTACATTCTGTGGTTTGAATATCTAGTGGTTTAATTCAAATAATATATATATGTGTGTGTGTGTGTGTGTGTATGTGTCTGTGTATGTATGTGTATGTATGTATATGTATATGTGTATCAATGTGTGTATATGCATATATAAATGTATATGTATATGTAAATGTATATATGGAAGAACAAAATGAGTTAGAAGACACTCGATAAGTTCAAGGGAGGTAATGGTGTATGTATATGGTAACATATATACTTTAGAAATATATGCAAATCGTAATATAATTAATAACATTATTTTAAAAGAATTAGGTTATTGGTGAGAGAACACATCAACACAGAATGTTTAAAATCCAGTGAAAGAAAGTAAGCAAATAAATAAACAAACAGAAGTACTTTAAGAAACTGAGTACATCTGATACTCAGGATGATAACAGCCCATTTTTTTCAGGAAACTGTATTGGAAAGTGAAAAATTTTTAGCGTCCGGTGTTAGGAATTCTCAAGAATTCTGCCTACTTGTGTAACAGCTATGCCAGTGATGGACAAATGGTATTCATTTATACTGAAACCTCGCTGATTTCTCACCCCCTTGGAATTCTACAAGGCTAAATAAAGTGGTAAAGACTTTTGCCAATAGACTAGCACTTTAGAATACAGGGTATATATTTCCGAAATATAACAGCCAAAAGACATAACCTTTGTAATTATAAAGAACCTTTAGTGTTTTGCATGTTTTTGGAGTTGAAAATACATCATAACATTACAGAAGTTTGCCAGTCAAGAGCAATCTAATTACTTACATGAATTCATTATTTGCAATTGAGATCAATTTTTTCATCATTACAGGAAAATGTCATAATTCAATACAGATGTTAGTCAATTGAAATATAAAAAAGTTTATTAATGCCTGTTAATCATGATGCCAGAATTCCCATAGGAATCCTCCCCTTTGTCCATAAGCTTTGGTTCTGATATCAGATGCATTACTTCCTGGGATCCCTACATGTACACAGTGCATGCTTAGAATAAATGTAACCTGGAATCATGATGGTGAATTAAAAGCCATGACCATTCCTAATAATTTTTGGGCTCTATTTCCACATACATTCAGTAACCAAACTGTTTTGCAGCATATCTTACTTACTATCATGTTTAAAGGCATCATCCCTTGTCAAGAAGTTCATTTTCCACATATAATTATTTAAAATTTTCATATTTGTACCTAAAACACTGGGAAACTATTGTTTTCAAAGAAAGAATATATTGCTGCACTCCATCTGCTGAGCCAGCATTTAGTCAACCTTCTAGCTGACCCAAGATCGCAGAATTAGGCAGTAGCAACAGCTTGGTAGACTCAATTCAGAAACTTTGGAAGAACAGTGAATTGTTCTTGATTTAGTAGTGACATTTGGGGCAAATGATTTTATGCAATGATAGGCAGAATGGTTGTTTCTATTTACTAAATATGTAAAACAATTTTTTCCCTTAAATCCTCTCCCACTGCAGGATTTTTTTGTTCTGTATTATGAAATTTTATTTCTAAAAAAGAGCAATCATTACAAGTATGATAGTTATTGCTTTGCTCTACAGTGCCTGTGTCAATGTGGATAAGACAGACAGCAAGAGTTAACATATCACATAGGCTCTTCCTTTTCTCTCCTCTAACTAATTCCTTTTGGAAACAAAGCTTGAATTTATTTATTTCACCAGCAATGAGAATTTTCATTCTATGTTACAAGAAAATGTTTAGGACAAAATTTTATTTCAGAAATAAATTTGTGGAGTCTGAAGGGCTTCAAAAGCAAACAATTTGATCAGCTTCTGACACAGAACATTCATATTGTTTTAACTCCAATAAAGATGATGTCGATGCATGGTGTCACTCCAACTTGAGTCACTTGCTAATGGCTATGGTCAGGGATAATCTAATCTAGCTAATCCTAAATTTCCATGTGAGGTAGCAAGTATCACAAAACAAACATCATGGAAATAATCCTCAATTACTGGATTTCAAATTTGAATTTTGGAGATTATTATGACATTTCTTCTGAGTAAAATCAACACCAATAGTTATCTTTCCTGTAATAATTTCTTATTCTGGAAATATTTCTAATTTTGTTGTCAATAAGAAACAAGTCTTCAAATTGTTACAAATATATCTTGCATTTATTTCAATGTTGACTGCAAACTTATACATAGTATTCTTATTATTTTATGATAATTGGATATTTTCAGTGTAGAGATTGATAATGGGCCTTCTGTGTTTCCAGAACGAGCATTTATTACTGAACCACACTCCTAGAATTAACAAGTAGTCCTTCAATTTATGGATTACAAAACATGTATGTATTAATATGAATATTAAATGTGCTGAAAGTGTTTTCACAAAGATAGACACCTGTGATCTTGAATAGAATAAATTAGTTTAAGATATTCCAAGTAATAGATACATAAAGATCCTTTATGCCAATGATGCAAGTTTTCTTTTATTTAAAATTCCATGTTGCAGTATAAGATACCAGAACAAATGCTACACAAATTGGATGAGAGCCAGCAAGACTACTACTAATAGGGGATGCAACACTAACATTAACAGGGTGCTTAACAAAATCACTTTATGCCTGTGTAACATTTTTCTAAAATTTAAACAAATAATGAAAGTTTCTCTGTGACCAGATTATTTGAAAGGTTTCTGGAAACCTTTTAATATAAGCTAAGAACATTGCCTCCAAAAGCATCTATATAGATAAGAAGTTAATGTAACCATTCAACTCCATTGCAGTGCAGTTTAGGGTGCCTAAGCTATACGGGCAGATGCTTGGCAGGAAAGCATTCCTTCTATATTAAAAGAGCACCTGGCCATGCATATCATCATGCCAGAGGCAATGATTGAGCCCTAAAAGAGTTCGCGGTCCTTGCAGATGTAGGCAGAGGAATTATAATTGCAACCATATCTCAGACCATTTGTGGCTTTCTCTTTCTTTTTGTGCTGGAATGAATAAAGGGAGGAAGGAATGACCATGCCATTATCTCCTAGTCAATATGTCATGACAGTCTGCCCTATTTTTTTCATTTAAAGATGTTTCCTCTGTATAAGGAGGAACAAATTGAGAAGCTAGTGAAGCCTGGAAGATTCTGTGGAAAGATAATGACCTTTTCTGGTTTTGCCTCTATCTTATCATACCTTGCTTCCTATGCAAACCAGGAGGGACAGGTCAAATGCACATTTAGTGTAATTTGGATTAAATTGGAAATACCTGCACCTTCATAGGAACTATCTGCTTGAGGGGAAAGATGAGGGCAGGTATAATTTTCAGTGTATAAGATACAACATGTGGTCAAGAATCTGTAAGTAGCTGGAGAGGAAGGACTTATTGCTTCAAGCAATCATCTGCAGATGCCTGTGCAGACAACTTGACTATTGTAGTCATTGACAAGCATAATGCCTGGCTAATAACACATTAGCACTTCAGCATTACCCTGGTCAGAAAGATGTGCCATCATGTGTTTTCTAATTTCACAGTGACTGAGAATTTTACTACTGAGTTACACAACAACCTGAGAGGGGTCTGAATACCATCAGAAACTTGACTCATTTTGTTAAGACATGTGGTAGAAAGCAATGATGTGTAAGGAAAAAAAAGGGATGCTTTACACCCTAGGTTCACCTTGTAAATCTAACAGCACTGAAAACACCAATATGCCTCACTATTCATATGCAATTTTAAAGCAGGTGCTTTGATTTTTTCTTTACATATAACGCTATCATCACAATGAAAATTAAAGCAATGGTCTAATTTTTCTTGATTACAAAAGATACAGGTATGTAATTTATATAGTTTTGGCATTAGGTAATATGTTACATGCCAATTAATATGTATATATTAAACTTAATTATTGGGTGTTAGAATTATCATATTATAAATATAAATATTCCTGTAAATTAGAGGTAAAAGAGTGGAGCAAGTTTTCCAAAGTGCTCATGAGAAATCTTCTGTGCATTTATTAGGTTCTAGGCTCATGTTACTGCCTTTTTTCTTTCCCCTTTCTTCCTTCCTCCTTTCCTCTCCCTCCCTCCTTTCCTCTCCCTCCCTCCCTCCCTCCCTCCCTTCCTCCTTCCTTTCCTCCCTTCCGTTCTTTCTTCCATTCTCCTCCCTCCTTCCTCTACTTTTTTATCTACTTTCCATCCTATTTTCTCTTTCTTTCTTTCTTTCTTTCTTTCTTTCTTTCTTTCTTTCTTTCTTTCTTTTCTTTCTTTCTTTTGTTCTTCTACTCCCACTCTATTTACTCCTCCTCCTTCCTCATTGTTTAAGGGTAAAACAGCTTTGTATGTGCTGAACAGGATGAGTAGCTCCCGTATTTGGAGGGGAGTTTTCAATTAGAGAGTTTAAATGTTCATATTTTAGCATTTCCCTAAGCTGTCTGTCTCCTATATTCAATAGCAATAAAACAATATTGTCAAAATCTACCTTTCCAGAGTTTGCTATACATAGATTTATAAATTTGAATGATATCTGCCTAATATATTATATGACATATATATACATATATATATAATATATACGTGTCATATTATATATTACATGATATATGTGTATATTATATGATATATGTATTTATCATATATATATATGTGTGTGTGTGTATATATATACACATATATATATGTATATGATTTATATAAAAGCATTTAAGTATTTAAATGGCCACAGATTAAGGAAGATCGGGTAAAGTGGTCGCTGGACTGTATTCGTGGAGAATACTTCTTAGTACTGTTTTGTAATACAATCTATTAAAAATCATAATTTATATTTAAAACATCATAAAGAAATCAGAACAGTGTCCTCTTCAATATAATATACTCTGGAACATAATAGACACTGTGAGCACTATGTTTAATTGCACTGAAGAGGAAAAGCTGAGGTAGGGCCTTATTAGCAAGGGCAGAGCTCTCTCAGGAAGAGAGAGCTTGTTCCAGGAATTTCTGACCACAGGATTTATTTAGATGTTCTGATTATTTTTAGATATATCCTTATTCCTGCATCTTTTGCTGCCTTAAAATAAATTATCCATAAAGTTCTTAGATCATTATCCTCTTTGAGGAACCTTGCTTTTCTCGCCGAGATTTTTTTAAATGGTATCCTCAGTCAGGTGAGGGCAGCAAAGAGTCAAGAACAAGGAACCTGACACAGGCTTGTCAGGTGTGGATAACTCAGAGAAAGGGACTGAAAGTCCCTTTCAGTCTCCCTCAGCTCTGAAAGGGACTTTACTTATATGAGAATTTTGTATTGATGATGAAGATTTAGACAGAATAAGGTGAGTGCTGGGATACAGCCAGAAGTAATCAGGAAATTTTTTCATAAATGGAAATTCCAAGTATCAAAACCATAGGAAATACAGAAGACACTTTTAGCAGAGAATCAAACAGGGAGCACACCTTGAAGTGCTAGTTTATTTAATACATGGTCCTTCAAAATGTGTCAATATCAGTAGAGAGGTATGCCTAACATAGTAAAGCTCAATGCAATCAAAGACAAGCAAACACACGTTAAGCATTTTCCCTCCTGGATCTCATTGTGATCTCCCTTGCCACCACAAAGTTGCCTTTGAGAGTCTGAGACAAGTAGCTCTAGACAGAAGAGTTGGCTCATCCTGGCCTCAACATATACATTGTTCATCTTCTCTCTTGTGGAAAGGCAAAACTCAAATTAAGTGTAACAGTCTCTTCTGGTAATCATCTAAATTAGAGCCTTCCATTGAGCAGACTGCTGAAGGACTGACCTGAATTTAATGAAGCTGCCTGAGTTGTTAATCAGATAATTGCTTTGTATTCTTAGATGACAATGATTTTCCAAGTCCCACGAGTGGAAGAAAAAAAGTATAATAGAAAATAGAAGCTTTTGTATGTTCAGCACACATCAAAAATAGTACATGAGTTACACTATATTTACTACTAAGAGTTATTTTAACACTACAATAACGCTAAAGGATAATGTGCATTTATTAGGAGAACACTGCTACTCTTGATTGTTTAATGTTCCAAGATTCATATATTTAAGAACCAATAGCATATCTGATTGTAACCAAACATCTTACAAATTTTTGTCTTACATTCCTGTGTTTCTTTCTGAACTGAGGTTTTGTGAGGCTCTCAAGGTCCATCCACTTTCTTTCCCTCTTGTTTATTTCAGCATGTATAAGCAGCAAATTGGCTCTTGCCTTATTTGGCAGAAGTAGACACTCATGTGCATCAAACATGACCCTGCCTCAAATCTAAGTTATCCTAAAACTGTTTACCATTTGCCCTCTTGATGTCGATGACCCAAGCCTAGCTATATTCCTAATAAAATTCATGGTCAGGCTCATTGATTTCTGGGATATGATAGTTTATTTGGTGTATCCATTCAACTGAGCTATGGCTGCTCAGCAAGAAGTTATATACTAGTTCATGGTATGAGCTATAGCATTTGGATGAGGTAGATGGGACAAGAATCTCACCTGCACCCATGTTGGCAGGTCCAAAGGAAGCATAGTAGTGGAAGCAGGGCAAATTCTCTCTTTGAGTCTGGAAACTAAAATCTTTGTTCTAATTTAGGGTACTGATTCTAGAAATTCTAGAAATTGCTGCTGAAGACCAAGATTTGCACTCCAGGTCATTGGGCCTCCGATTTTGTACTTAAGATTGTTATTTCTTCAGCTTTATTTTTTGGTTCTCCATTTCACAAAATGCAGACTACATGAAACATCATGACCTTAATAAACTTAATTTCCTGTAGAATATTTTTCTTAATTATTTGTTAATCTAACATTCATATATATATATATGTATATATATATATATGTGTGTGTGTATGAAATATACAAATGTAAATAAATTTTTTATAAATATAAAATATATATTGTATATATTTTATGTCATCTATTTTTTATTTATATAGCAATATCATCATCATTTCATTCATCTAAGTATCATTTATCTATAATTTATTTATGTATCTTCCAAACATTATTATCTATTTATTCATTAATTTTATGTATTATTTTCTTCTGAAAATCACTAAGCATATGAGAATATGGAAAATTATTTTGGTGAACATACTTTATTTAGAATCTACATATTTTAGAAGGTATTTTGAGGCTATATTTCTTATATTTTAATTTCAAGTGATGAGTTTTTAATGTGTTATGATTTTCAAGTTAGTGTACACATTAGAATATATGTGAAGTTTGTAAATTAGTTGTGTGCTTAAGTATTGTCCATCAATGTTTAGTTAGTAAAATTTGTTTATATGTCTGAGGTGCACCTTTTAGTATGATTTTTATTTGTTATTGTTAATATAACCTTTCTTATTTTCTTCTATTATTTTATCCATTCCTTTATTAATTTCTGACCATATTGTAATCATTAGAAACTAAACTAGCCCCATCTTATGCTTTATGGAAGACTGATGAACCTTTGTCCCAAGTACTGGGATTCATTTCCACATGGATAGCACTTGCTGTTTACTGTTTATTCCTTCAGATATTGAGCTATGACACCTAGCTACACTCTCTGCTCTTGTGTTCTTAGGGTATTCAAAGTGAATATTTCATTTTTTATTTTCTGTAATTTGGATATTAATATTTTTAGTTTTATGAAAATCAAATTTGATTTGTTAAGACAAGAATGTAGAATAATAAAGAGAAAACAATCTTTACTGAGTGACAGAGAATGGTGTATTTGTTGTAATCTAACTTTTCTCTATTCTAATATTTGCATACATGATTTTTCACATAGACCTTGTGAAGACAATAGGATAGAAAAATAGAAAGATAGAAAAAAGATTTCTAAAATTTTGTCACTGATAATTGTTTTATGCTAATTTACCTGAAACACTGTTATTTTAAAATAGTATGTAGTCACTAGGGAAAATATATATGACATATTTTATTATACATAACAGAAAAGAAAGAGGTTGTAGAATCAAAGCGTAGCAACAACCTAATAAGTTACTTTAAATGTTATAGTGGTTTCTTTGTATAATCCTTTACAAAATAATAACAAGTTGAGCTGCATATGATGGCGCAATCCAAGAACTTTGAATGAAGTCAGAAGTATCACATCAAGTTTGAGGACAAATTGACCAGAATTCAAACCCAAGGTAATCAATTACTAGAGTTATACTGTTCCAAAATCAATACAAATTAAATATAAATTCTAGGAAAACCCTTATAAATATGACACAAAACTAGAGCAAACATATACATTTGGCTAGGTGTTGTAATGAAAGAAGTTTAAATGAGTGTTGAATAATTTGGGACGCTTTAAAAACAAAAGAGATGGTAGGATATTATTGTGTATTGTGTTTTTTCAGAGAAAATATTATTCATACAAATATTCCTGGAAAAACTAGTTAAATTGAACTCTTAATTTAAAAAATAATACAATCATATCATTTAAATAAATCATATCATATCAATAAGTCTATGACAATTTCAAATTTATTGTCATGGTCATAAATAAGAATAGAAAGCATGCAAGAATAAAATGAAACACATTTAGTTACATTAACAATCTTGTCATATTCTATTAAAACTATTAAAGATCTAAATAGGACTGCTTTTCAACTCCTATTTTATTTAAAAGAGATTGTCTTTATCATTGATATTCTTGGGGGGCATGGTAGGGTAAAGCAAAAAACAAATAAAATCAACGACAGGGGGACCGGAGCCATTACAAGGTCCCCTTCAATTACTGGAGGTAGGCCTCTATCCCCGCCTTCACAAGATTAGAATTGCCACAGCCCTTCTATACTTAGAGAATGGAGGAGATGTCAGGGGCAGCCCTGCTTACACACTGAAGGCCTAAATTCAACCATAGGCCTAAAATCAGCAATAGGCCTGTCATACATGTATACTAACAGCAAGTCTTGGGTCTCAGTGGAAAAACACTGAAACAGATGGCTATAAGCTATTGTAAACAAGCAGCTTTTGTGGAAATCTACAAGCCTGAGTAGTCATAGACCTTGTAAATAGGTAGCCTTGGCAGACAATACCAACTTAGATAAGGTCAAGCGAGTCATAGGCAGAGTCATAGTGACTTGTCCCCTGAACCTTCACCCAGCCGATACCTGGTTCTGAAGATATCTGTATTCCCCCTGAACACCCACACTCCAGTGTCATTCCCTTCCCCACATCCTGCCTTGCTGTGTTTATAACCCTTGTGTGAATGAATTACGATTTGAGAAAAAATAAATTATAAAAAAAGAAATTTCTTATTCAGTAGTAAGCCTATATTTCAAGAAAATTTATGAACTCATTAATTTTTAGCTGTGTAGTATCCATATCATCTGAACTTTTGAATTCTAACTGGCTCTCTCTTTTTAAGTCTATTTGCCTAACACACCGAGTGTACCATATATTCATCAGTGGGCACAGTGAGAGGAATAAACCATGCTCTTCAAAACATTTTCTGTCCTCTACAAATATTGCTTTATTGTGAGCCATAGAAATTTATTTAAGTGAGTGGTGCATGAGTCAGTGATGAATGCTATATGAACTACATTAATTTGAAATAATTTAGTCATACATTCATACTGCTTGCTTAACATCTCTGAATTACTGTTTATTATGTAATATTTCTGTGGATTTTGTGTTCACTAAGTATACCTCCTATTTTTCTTTTCCATTAGAAGCCCTTTAGACACACATTTTACCACCTACTACTTGGGAAATTGCTATTCTGCCAGGGGCTTGTTTCCCCTGCCTAGAAAACACAGGAGTGGGAAAAGGCTAAAATGAAAACCACATGCATGCAATCCTTTCCCTCTTCTTTGCCACATATAAAGAATTGTGATGGCTGTCCTGAATATTTTCCAAAATAACTGGATAGGAGTAGAATAATAGGAGTAGAAATTTTACATACATAAATACATACATACGTACATACATACATACATGCATACATGCATACATAAAGTATTTGGCTCACAAATGTTAATGGTATTAAACAATATGTGCAATCAAAAAGAAATATTTTATGAAAATAATGTTGACAGTAGCTATATTAACTGGAAAGGAGATAAAGTTTAGAAAATATATAATAAAGATATAAAAATCCAAATTTATAAAAATGTTAGTAATTTCAGACTAAAATTACATAGTCAATATTTTGTTCTTTAGAGATATTTTAGTGAGTCTATTTATTTACAAAAAGTTATCTAATTTCAAACTTCTATACATATTTTATATAGTATATATTATTGAAGCTAATGGCAAATATGTAAATAATTTTAAACATCTGATCTTCAAATACTATAAATTAGAAATTTTAGTGTCTTGACATACAACAGATAAAAGAGGTTTTTAAATTTTATTCCAAATGTAATTAAGTATTTGTAATGATGCAACTGTGGATTAATAATTACTAATGACATGTCTGCAAGTAAGAATACAAACAGATTCATTTTATCACGCAGCACTAAACTCAAGTCCAAGGGGTTGAAAGACCTCATCACAAAACCAGCTACACTAAAGCAAATAGAAGAGAAAGCGGGGATTAGCTTTGAATGCATTGGCACAGAAAACAAGTTTCTAAACAGAACACAGATAGAAAATTTACTAAGATCAACAATTAATATATGGGACCTTATGAAACTCAGAAGCTTCTGTAAGACAATGGGTACCATCAGAAAGACAAAATGGCATTCTAAAAAAAAAGAGGAAAGAGTTTCAACAAATCTGCATCTGACATAAGGGTGGTATCCGAAATATATAAAGAACTCAAGAAACTAGATATCAACAAACCAAATAATCGTTATTAAAAATGGGTCTAAATCTAAGCAGAGAATTATCAATAGAGGGATCTCAAGGAGCTGAGAAACAAAAAGAAATGTTCAAAATCCTTATCCATATGTGAAATGTAAACCAAACTATTTTAGATTCCACCTTATACTTGTCACAATAGCTAAGATCAAAATCACAACTGGCAGCTTATTATGTCAAGGATGTAGATCGAGGAGAATAGTCATTGAAGGTTTGTGGGAGTGAAAACTTCTGCAAACACTTTGGAAATCAGTACTGCAGTTCCTTAAAAAACTGGAAATTGACATATCTCAAGACCCAGCTATACCACTTATGTTGTTTTGAAAATTGATTTCCCATTGGAAGTGACATAATTAGGAGGTGCGGCCTTGTTGGAGTAGGTATAACCTTGTTGGAGGAACTGTTTCAAGGTAGGAGTAGACTTTGAGGTCCTATGTTCAAGCTCTGCCCATTGTGAGTGATAGTCTCTTGGATCTCCTAGAACCATTAAGATCTTAATATAGAAATCTTGGGTCCTCCAGCACCATGTCTGCCTACACCCTGCCATGCTTTCCTGAGTGATGATACTAGATTAAACTTTTTTAATAACCAGAAAGTGGAACCAACCTAGATACCCCTCAACTGAAGACTGGATAAAGAAATGTGATATATTTACACAATGTAGTATTACCTGTTAAAGGAGACGACATCATAAAAATTGCAAACAAATGGAACAAGAAAAAAAAATCATCCTGAGTGAGGTAACCCATTCTAAGAAAGACAAACATGGTGTGTGCTTACTTATAACTGAATATTAGCTGTTAAGAAAATTATAGTTGTGTGACAACATACAGATCCAGAAAAGCTAAGCAGCAAGAAAGCTCTAAGTGGAAACACATGAATCCTCCTGAGAAAGGGGAATAGAATAGATATTGTGAATGAACTGGTGGCAGGTGCAGATGGGACGATGGATGATCAGGCTGAAGTATACGAAAAAGAAAAGTGCAGAGTAAGATGTTTAGAATTGGAGGCATTTAGGGGGTAATGTGGAAACCTAATGGAGTAGAAACTGCCAGAGCTTTATAAAAGTGACCCTATGAGAAGTCCTGGTGATGTCAAATATGGATCCTTAACTGCCCATCTGTAACTGGATACCTTCCAAAGATGGAACTGGGATACCAACTCAACAACAAAACCTTCTACCTACAATCTATCCTGCCAGAAGAATGTGTGCAGGCAATGGAGAGGCAGAACTTGTGGGAGTGGATAAAATACACCTGTATTAATTGGAGACCCACTCAAGAAAAGAAAGCCAATGCCTAACACTTCCTAGGTGACAAGAAACCACAGGATTGATAGAGAAGAGAATTAGAATAGAAAATATTCAATAAAATAATTCTTAAGGATATTCTGCTATATTCAGAAAATTCTTGCCTAGTCCAATAATCATGAGAGAGGTTTCCTCTGTCTTCTGATGGGACCAGAGGCAGAGCATCATAGCCAAACAATACAAGGAGAGAGAGACATAGAGAGAGGAAGGGGACATGGAGGGGGGCAGGACAGAGAAAGAGAAGGGGAAGGAGGGAGGGAGGGAGAGAGAGAGAGAGAGAGAGAGAGAGAGAGAGAGAGAGAGGGAGAGAGAGAGAGAGAGAGAGAGAGAAGAGAGAGAGAGAGAGAGAGAGAGAGAGAGAGAGAGAGAGAGAGAGAGAGAGAGAGAGAGATCAAGTTGGAGATTTCCATCAGGTCCTTTCCGTAAGAGCTTCAAGAACACAAATCAAGAGGAAAAGGAAGAATTACAAGAATTATAGGAGGCAGAGCAGTCACAGACAGCAGGAGTACATGACCCATAGAATCAACTAAGCAGGGCTCATAGGGCTCACTGACACTGAAACAGCAAAGCTGGACACTGTATGAGTCTGAGCTAGTTCTTCAGCATATTATTTTATGGTTGTGTAGCTTGGTGTTCCTGTAGAATTTATAAAAGTGGGTATTGGGGTATATGACTCTTTAGCCTGATCTTGGAACCATTTTCCTCATACTGGCTTCCCTCAATGAGCCTTGATAATAGAGGTTGTGTATAGTGTTATTTTAACTTGTTCTGCTCTGTTTGGTTGCTATCACTGGAGACTTGCTCTTTTCTGAAAGGAAGGTAGAAGAGATGAGTGGATCTGGGTTAGAGAGAAGGGGGTGCTGGAAGAAAGAGATGGAAAGAAGGCTATGGTTGTGATATATAGAGTGCAAAAATAGATAAAATTGAAAATAAATATTTGACTTGGATAAGATGAATATTGGAAGTAACTTCAATTTGCAATTCCTTGATGATTAAGGCAGGTTCCAAAAGTCTTTTTTACCCATTTGTGTTTCATTTTTTGAAAACTTTCTGTTTAGCTTTATAACCCATTTTTCATTGGGATAATTGTGTTTTTCTTTTCTTTTTCTTTCTTTCTACAATGTATACTGTCTATCAATTGATAATCGGTAACTTTTTTATTTTATTCTGTTTTTCAATCTTGTTGGCTACTTCTTTGTTGAAATGATGTTACTGTTTTCAAAAGCCTTTTGATGTCGTATCTTCCCACTTACTAATTGTTGTTCTCTAAATAAATAGAAGAGGAGATTAATAATGTCAAAAATAAGGGATGAGGTGTTTCCAGTAATGGGCGAAGAGAAAAGTTTGGTAAATAAATTCAGTCAGGCAACATAAATAATGATAATGCTCAGGAGAATGAGGTAGGGCATCCCAAGACAAAGACGAATGATACTTTTGGGGAAACACTAGTATTAAAAATGCACAAATGGACAAATAAGATAGCTCGGTAGTTGTGGTTTATGCCTGCAGATATTCATTTGAAGGATCCATGGTAAAAGGAGAGAAACAACTCCTAAAAGAAATTGTTATTTTTCTACCACACCCAAACTGTGACATAAGCATATCTTCATACTTACATATACACATGAATACAGCACACAAAAGTTATAATAATAATGATGATAATGAACTAAAAATTTATTTCAGTACAGAGAGATACAAAAGAATGAAGCTAGCCCACAATAATTGAAGTCAAATATTAAATAGTAACAGGAAGAAACACAATGATGTAATGTTATTTTAATTAACGGAGCAAAATAAAATTAAGTGTAAAAACAATATTAACTTAGTAAAAAGAAGAAAACAGATGTGAATGAGAAAAAAACAGTCTGCCTATGTAGACATGTGACTGGATGTGTTGTCTGACTTCCTAGAATCACTCACTCGGGCATAGGCACAATTTGTCTACATGTTCAGTCTTCCTTTACGTCATCAGTTGTATGGATGTCTCTGCAGTATGTTTTTATGATATTTTATCATTCTTCTTTGGCTAGGTAGCTTGTTCTCTCTTATGATATTATAAACTTTGTGGTGTTATATTTCCTGAGTTCATGTTTGCGTTATGTCTCTATATTAGATAGTGTAGTCTGGGAATCTGGAAGTAGATCAATAGTTTTTTGTAATTGACACAGCTGTGGGAAAATTCTCTAATGTTGTGTCTTAAACTTGCTAATGTTCCACCCCACGAATTATGTAAGTCCCAGTTCATAATAATGTACACAAAATTTCGATCTTATAGAACACTATGTAGTTTAATTCAAATATTTAAATATGAGGTATATTTGATTTAATTAGCATAAAACTAATTATTCAACAGTGTTTTATAATAGTTTATGTATGTTCTATGTAGTCACATCATTATTCATCGTGCACAAGTTGGAAACCAGTTATTAGTTATTTATTTTTACTTTGTAGTTTTTTTTATTAAAGTTGTATTGCTTAAAACATTTTAAATTCAAATATATTTTTATATTCTTCCTATACCTCAATTCCTTTCAGATACTCTCCCCATATCTACCTACCAAACCTTTAATTCTTTTTTAGAAAACACACACAAAAAAAACAAATACAACCACTCCAAAACCAGGGAAATAAAATAAAGCCACAATCAAAACAAATAAAAGAAAATAAAAACACTAAATTGAAGCCAAAGCAAAGCACACAAACACACACCCTATGGAGTCCATTTTTGTGTTGGTTGGTACTGTTGAATAGAAAACAATTATTCACAAACTGTAGAGGTACATGTACACACTATGTTGTCTCTGTGCATCCATTTTCTTAGAAGATGTAGTTTAATATAGTTCTTTAAATGTCTCACTAAATGATCTTGATGCCCTAATGTCAGCTCAATGGACAGCAATTCATTATTTGATCATTAATATCCTTGAACAAGTGTTCAAATCTACATTGACAATATTTAGTGATGATCAATGGACTTCATTGAACTCTTGTAATAAGCTGGGCTCTAGAAGAGTGAAGAATAATAGATCTTGTCACTGACGGTTACTGTCCAATATTATCAAAGGAGAATTAGGAAAAACTTTTACCTTGGGGATCCATGTTTTTCCTATGCTTTATTTTAAAGATGACAACTACATTTCAGAATGTAGCAAGAAAACAAAACAAAACCAACCAACCAACCAAACAAACAAACAAAAAACCTTCCGGTGTTCATCATGCAACGTTATTAGCACATCTGTTGAAAAATGTATCCCAGGAGCCCACAGTACTTAGAAAATCTGCAGCACAGTGCTGTATGACTGGAGACAATGTATTAATTAACTATAACAACACAAACAAAATGAAGTGTAATTTTGAACTAATCTGTCTAATCTTCCTCGTTCACAGAGCTTTTAATCCAAAATCTTGTGGTAAAGCTTGGAAACGGAGTAATTGAATTAGCTTTAGTTATAATAAATAATATTGAACCAGCTTGGAACCCTTCTCGACCCATTACATCCCAATAGGTTTCTTCCTGGACACAACAGGCAGAAGTGAGTTACACAAGGTCCCAGAACACAGTTGTTCAGCTCTTGGCTTGCTCTTTGGTCCTGAGAGCCTGTGAAACCCTAAGAGCATCCTGCTTTTTGGGGGAAGCCTGCAGAAATCTCAAGAACAACAAGCTTGGAACACTGCCCCACCAGTTCCTTGCCAGTAGAGTCTGTCTGATACACAGCTAACAGAGTAAAGTACCATGGCCTCCACTGACTGGCCAAAAGTTCTCCACCTCCACCTTCCCTAAAAGTCCTGTTCCCATCAGGATCATCTATCCAATCAACACCACAGAAAAATCAGATGCCTAAAGTACATCATAAGAACAGAATCAACAAGACTCATTCATTGAGCCATTCCTATCAGCAGACTGTTTAAACAACCCCATGTCATTTTCTTTTCTAATTTAAGACTATAAGGAAAATGAAGGTGTTAGCTTGATCTGGAAATCTGTAGAGCAAGCCAGAAAGCAGTATTGTTCCATATTTTCTGCCTGGCTTCTTTCAAAAATTGGATTGTGGCCTAGAAGTGTAGAATGAAATAAAATATTTTCTTGCTCATATGACAGAAGGCAATAAATATAAGAAAATTTATAAGTAAATATGTCCAATTGAAATAACAATACTAAATGACATATTAATATATTTTCTTATTTGTTTATATGATAAAACATTAGAAGTTTACTTAATGTTAATTATGTTAACATAATTTTTGTTAACTACCATATATTTCTAGCTAACATGTTCTTGAGTATTGACTCAAAAATAATACTACAATGTGTTTTGTTTACACAAAATTTACTCTAATTCTCTGATTATCTCAATTATTGTGATCAAAAATATAATCTCTAAAACTCATATGTTGGCATGCTGAAGAGCCTGGGCTCCACCCCTCCCATAGTTAAAGGTTGTGGGGAGAGGGACATCATTCACGGGTAGTGTGATCATTGGTATAATGCCCCACATAAACAAATAACTGCAACCCAATCATGTAGGCAACCCTAGCTAAATACTATGGGTAACAAAATAAAAAAAATACATGAAAGTAGAAGGGAGATTTGTGAAGGAGGGATTTGGTAGAGGAGGAAGCAGGGAGATAAGAGAAAAGAGTGAGAAGGATTCTGATCAAAGAACTCTATGCATATGTACCTATGTGTGCATGTGCGTTTGTGTGTGTATGTGTGTGAATATGTGTGTGCCTGAATGTCTGCATATGCATGTGCATGTGTGTGCATGTGTATGTGCATGTATTGAACATTTAACAGTGCAAGTGATTTAATCAAGATTTTTTAAACCTCTGCCGTAACTCTCATTAAGTTTATATTTAATATTAAAAAATTTCTAAAAGGAAACATTTCAAATACTGCATATTTCAAGAAACCACATCCATGTCAGCTAATCATACATAATATTTAGATGTTCAAAACTGAGCATTATTTAGCTATTTACACAAAGAAATATACATAGCTCAATGTGAAAAATTATATCTTAGCTTAAACTTTTAAAATTAAAATTCTCAGGTTTTGAAGCAAATATTTCCTTTCCCAAGTTAATTGGATAATTGACTTGTCATAGCAAAAATAAACAAACTAGAAGACACACACACACACACACACACACACACAAAACCACATACAACCATACACAATCGGGAGAAGAAAAAGAAAGAGGGAGACAGAGAGAGTCAGGGACAGAAATATTTTTTTCTAGTATAATTCAGAGGATATTACCAATTTCATGATCAGGGACTATATGAAAAAGAATAAAGAGATTCCACAGTGGAAGCACATTAGTGGCACTTCAAAGTTATGGGAAAGCCACTCAGCTCCCATACCCTTGGATAATTACAGTAATGTGGGCTGTACATAGTAACCAGTTTCAAGTACAATATATCAAAAATAATAGATACCAATTTCCCTAGTGGATTATGAGTAAGATGACTTTAGTCTTAATATAATGTTATCCCTGAACACTGCTTGCTATTTCCCTGGAAGTTTGGGACTTTGTGTTGTAGGGGTAAAAATGCTGGTTTCTAACCAATAAGCAGTGAGGACTAGACCTGTCAGTCAAAGATCTTACAAGGACATAGATTCTTCCATGTCCCCATAGGAAAGATTGAACTACAACCTCTTTGTTACTCTGAGGTTGCAGTATGTGGCCATCACAGCTACCTGTCAGGGACAACAGAATGAGCACTCCCCTGAATCAGTTTTCCTGAGCCACAGTACTGGTGTGGAAATGAATAGTGTTGTTTCAAGCCATTGAGTTTTGAAATTTTTAGTTACTGGCAGTAAAAGGTCAGCTCAGCAGGTCCAGCTTTCTCAAATCTGGCAGGTTCCCAAGACAGGCTTGTTTTCACAACTGGTCTTTGGAGAGTCTGGTTTAGGAAACTGTTTCTGCATGACTGAGATACTGAACTGGACCAGTGTGAGCCTGATCACAATAGGTCAAGTTTACAATGTGGTTGATTTTGAACATGAACTCTATATTGTTCTTGGTGGCTCAATGTAACTGCTTCAATAATGTTTTATTTTTATATTATGCCCTGACTTAAGTAGAAACTTAGAACATAGAAAACATCAACTATATTTGCCTGTGTGTGCGTGTGTGTGTGTGTGTGTGTGTGTGTGTGTGTGTTTGTGTGTGTGTTTATGTATAGCTAGTTGCCAGGGAATAAAAGATGTCCACTTGATGATGACACTGAAAAGTATGTGCCTTCTTTTTCCACGATATTTTTTTTATTTTTTGGTATTAATTTGATTATTTCACTGCAACTGTGAATGAAGCAGCAGCCCTCAATTTTTGAAACACACACGCACACACACACTTATGTAAGATTTTATTCTTGTTGTAACAATATACTTGACGATGCCTCTTTAAGAGGAGTTTATTGATCATCACCCTTTGAGAAGATATTTCACCATGGAAAGTAAGAAAAGACAACCAATGATGTCAAAAGTATCCCCTCTCCAGGAAAAAGACATCGAGATTGGTATGGCCCTCATGCCACACTGGACAACAACAGGGGGACCAGACCCATTACAAAGTCCCCTTCAATTACTGGAAGTCAGGCCTCTATCCTCACCTTCACAAGACTAGAATAGCCACAGCCCTTTTATACTTAAAGAAGGGAGGAGATGTCAAGGCCTAAAATCAGCCATAAGCCTAAAATCAGCGATAGGCCTGTCATACATGTATACTAACACCAAGTCTTGGGTCTCTGTGGAAAAACATTGAAACAGATGGCTATAAGTTATTGTAAACAGGCAGCTTTTGTGGATATTTACCAGCCTGCATAGTCATAGACCTTGTAAATAGGTAGCCTTGGCAGATAATACCAACTTAGATAAGGACAAGTGAATCATATGCAGAGTCATAGTGACCTGTCCCCTGAACCTTCACCCAGCTGATACCCTGTTCTAAAAGATATCTGTATTCCCCCTGAATACATGTACTGTATTCCCCTTCCCCATGTCCTGCCTTTTTGTGTTTATAAGCCTTGTGTGAATAAGTAAAAATTTATTTTATTTAAAAAAATAAATAAAAAAGAAAAGTCAAACAAAAAAAAAGAAAAAGAAAATAAAACAAACTTTTACTTGAGGAAAAAAAAGAAAAGACAACCAAAATCATCTAGAGATGGAAGCAGAAGTGTGTCATGTGTATCCATCCATGGACTGAGGAAAATGAGTGCTTCTATTGACTTGTCATTTTCATTTAGATTGAAACCCCAAATACTAAGACTGGAGCTGCCCAAACTTAGTATTGCATATCTCTCCTCAGTTAAACCTCTCGGACATATCCAGGAGTGTAATTCTCTGATGATTTTAAGTCTCTTCAGGTCTACCATGAAGACTTGTAATAAAACATATAATTAGGCTGAGATGTAGCCTTAAGGGGACAAAAATGTTACATAGCAAAGGAAGGTTTTCCATGGTCATGGTCTTTGGCTTTTAAAAAGTGATTTTCTAGAGAATATGATATGCCCAGAATAAAAACTTGTGAGTGCTGCAATTCCCACAGGAGCACTTAAATGACAGCTTCTCCCTCTTGAAGATTTAGAAGATTCCAGAAGTAAATATGTCAAGGCTCTCATTGAATTAATTCCTTTCATCTTTAGTTGGTTGGTTGGTTAGTTAATTAGCTATTTGTGTGTGTGTGTGTGTGTGTGTGTGGCACAGCTGGAGGTCAGAGGGAGGATTTAGTTCTCTCTTTCTACCATATGGTTCTCAGGGATCTTACTTAGGTCCTCCAGGTTGGCAGGAAGGCCGTTTACATCCTCAGCCATTTCCCAGGCCACAGACCACATTTAAACAATGGTGAAAGAGTAACATTAAAGAAAAGTCAATCTGCAGTTAGTGAATACCTCCATTAAGGAGACTAACATAAAGGTCATACTTAGAGATTTGCAATTATTTTATCATGGAGACATTATATAGGTGTGGCTATTTTAAGATCAAGTTAATATTAGGATTTGGTAGAACCCATAGATGGCATACCTACTTCCTTTGAAAACATTTTTCAGTATCATATCATGTCTTTGAATTCTACTAAGATCTTGCAATTATCTTCCTACCAGGCTTGGCTGACACAAGCCCAACTGACTTTTTCTCTCATTTGTTAGCAAATGCTTATTTTCTAGCACATTTAATGCAACATTAGATATTGTTGAGATTTAGTAATTATAAAATATTCCAACATCTTTAAGACCTTTTCACCTGCAATACAAACACTGTGATTATAAAATAGAATGTCACTACTCTTCATATATTGGTTGAGTTGTTATTGGAGATCATTCTACTGAAAAGTGTTAGCACTCCTTATCTATTCAAATTTATATGTTCTATTGATTATGGCATTATAATCTTATAATTTGTGAAAGGTAACTATCATTAACTTATCTTCTACATATAAAATAACATGTAAAACAGTTAACATTGTGTTATCTATGAAATCAGATTTAATTACAGTTTTCTACATTTATTAGAATAAAAACTGAGACATTTCAAAAAACTATGTTCAAATATGTTTTTCTTACCTTCTTCCGTTATGACTGGGCTGTTTGGCAATTTGCGAATTGCTTTTATGGCACGTGGATTTCAAAAAATTCTCAATGAAATTAATAATCAAGCTCAAAGAACACTAAGTAAAATGTAGAAATATTGTAGGGAAATGTGTTTCTATTTTAATATTTTTGAAATGTATATTCTTCCAAGGAAGCTAATGAACAAATTGTGTGGTGTATTTTAATGTGTGATTTTAATTTTGTTTAAATGACTTAACACTTGTTAAAATGTCTTGAAGTTTAAAATGTAATTTTACAGTATCTACTTAGCTATATTTTACTTGTTTTTTATTTTATGAATACATCTTTGTATCTGTGTCTTTATATCACATAAGTGCAGCTGTTTGGCAAAGCCAAATGCATCATTTGATTACCTGGAACTGAAACTATTATGAGAGTAAAAATCTTCATGGGTACAGGTAATTGAGAACCTATCCTCTGCATGAGTCAGTAACACACTTAACCATTGAGATAAACCTCTAGGGACACTTTCCCACCTTTGAACACTTAGGAAAGAGTATAAAATCACATTCACATTCTACAAATTCTATGTTCTCATATCATTATTTATTGATAAAAGATGTCATTAATTTTTATACTAAGTTTAAAAAACAATTATGATAAATAATTGATACAATTAATTGAACTACACAAACACACACAAACACAGAGACAACCTGACACAAGGTAACTAAACAAGGATAATAACAGTCTAGTTTTGAAACCTACAATTTGATAAGCTATGTAAAGTATCAAATTTAACCCCATACTTTATATGTATAATGTTGAACTGTAAAAATTCCAAGTAAAAACATAACAAATCCAGCAGGGAAACAAAATGAACCATGTTTGAGGTAAAAATATATACATTGTCCCCATATATTTTTACTGTGTAAATAAATATACATGCATAGATAAATATACAATAAACATTCATACAAATTGTCTTCCTTTCGTTTTCCCGGTGCTATGAAAGAATGATCTAACATAAACGACTTTTGGAAGGTTTTATGTTAGCTCCAGGTACAGATACTTAGCTATCTATCATGGAGGGAAAGTCAGTGCAGTATTGGCTTGCAGAAGATGCTTACATTACCTATATAGATAGAAGAAGAGTAACAAATGCATTCTCACTCTCTCCAATTTCCAGGCTTTGACATTGCATCCAGGGCATGGTTTTGGCAACAATTAATATAGATCTTCCTACAGTGATGGAAATAATAAAAGGAAGACTCCATAGACATTCCCTGAGGCCTATGTCCTACGTGATTTTAGATCTTATAAAATGGATTATTATCAATAAACATCACACAACTATTTTGCAGTATGAGAATCTTAAAAGAGTGATTGTCAGAATTACGTGACACCATTGCTGCTTTGAGAGTCTGTGAAAAAACTTCTAACTTAGTTAACGTTCCAATATCACCCCAGTTCCTCCTACAGAATCCATTTCTATGAGCATATAGCTTGCTTTTCTTTACTATTTGATGGGTCTGGCAGTCTCTAAGATGCTTCTTGTTTTTGTCACTACATGCTACATCATTAATAAAGACAGAAAACAATTTATTTCACCACTTTCAAAAGCATAGTTTTACACTTGCTGAAACAAGATTACCAGAAACAAATGCGACAGCAGGGCTCACTATGCATAGATTATTTATGAACGTTCTTTGGGATTATATGGCCATGAGTAGAAACTTGTGTTTCTGGAAAAGTGTAGTTACCATAGTGACTAAGTTACTCAGCTGTGGGATATGAGATAGGAAAACACAGGTAAGTAATTTGTAGCAAAAACAAATGTGTGTCTCTCCTGACAGGTCCCATGATTGGAGTTTAGAATTGCCAATATGTTATATTGATTTTTTTTCTTCTAAAATTGTATACTAAGTTTGTAAAGAAAATATATATGAAATATATTGATTAATAAGGCATACACATAAACATATTTAATAATCATTTCCCAGATTTGAGAAATATGGTCTCTAATATATTCAAGAGTAAGTTTAATTCTAAATAATTTATTTTATCACATATTCAGGCTCAAGCTGACATAGAATCTATGTTGAGTCTCTCTAAATGAAATCGTCTTATATTTCATATTCAGGCTATGTCACATTGACACAATCTTAACTTGCTCCAAATTCTCATTAAGGAAAATAAAATAATTGTTCACTAACAATTTCCTGGAAAAAGTCATTGTATCAAAATTTAAACAGATGTAGGAGCCAGTTATTTTTCCAACTAAATTTGTACAGTGATAAATAATGGAGTTGTTAAGTAAATGTTCCCAATTTAAGAATATCTAATGTGTGATCTGACAAAATTCTCTTAGATCATCAGATAATTAGATTTAGGCTTGATGTGAAGGAGTGGAAGGAAGAGCGAGGTAGCGTGTCTGCTCTTTTCTTATTCTGATCTTAATGTACCAACATGAAAATATACTTGAAGTATATTTATCTCCTGATAAAAATTTAATATGCTATTCATAGACACATGTAACTACATTAAAACAAAAATTTTTCCAAGATGATGTTTACTTATTTATATTTAATAGTGTGTAATACATAATAAGACTATGGAAAGTGTTGATTTTGGCCAATAATCCCCAAAGTACACAACTCATGAATAATTTTATTCATTTATAATCCATAAATTTTCCATGTATAGTGGGTAATAACAACATGGACATGTAGTTTAGTGTGTATTTTTGTAGATTTGTAGAATTCATATAACCAGAGTGCTAAGACAGTAGATGAGTAGATGAGAGTTGCCCAGAAACTTAAAATAAACATCACATATAGACTATAAGAAACAAGATATCCATGTAATTATACAACCTTACATCCTATGTTTACCTGAAAGCACAATGGTGTCAGATTTAAGTGAGTGGCCGTAAGTGTTGGCCAGAGGTTTAGAGGAGCCAGCTGTATCAAGAGACTTAATCTCCACATAGGGTGACCCATGGCTTCAACTACAAATGTAGCAGAAGATTGCCTTATCTGGCATCAATGGGAAAGGCCCTTCATCCTGTGGAGGCTCAATGACCCAGCATAGGGAAATGCTAGGGCACTGAAGTGTGGGAGTGAGTGGGTGCGTAGGGGAGCACTATCATAGAGGCAGGGGTTGGGGAAGGCATAGGAATCTTTGGAAGGGAAACTGGGAAGGAAGATAACATTTAAAATATAAATATAGAAAATAACCAATAAAAAAATGAAAAAAGAAGAGATTGGGTCTCTCAATGACACTCTTTACCAAAAACAATCACCATATTAAGAGGCTTTTAAAGGTAATAAACCATTTGCTTGAATTGCTTAAAATTTATTTACAATTTTAATTTTTCTTGTGTATGGTGCTTTTATGCACGTATAAATGTGTATTAGGTGCTTATCTCATGCCCCAGGAAGCCAGAGGAGGGAGTCCTGTTTTCCAGAAAGGAAATTAAGGCTGGTTGTCATGAGTGTAAGGGGTG
This sequence comes from Grammomys surdaster, assembly GCF_004785775.1. Taxonomy (NCBI): domain Eukaryota; kingdom Metazoa; phylum Chordata; class Mammalia; order Rodentia; family Muridae; genus Grammomys; species Grammomys surdaster. The sequence goes on along the minus strand of NW_021604564.1, from coordinate 29,835,666 downwards.
CTATGAACCTGAGATCTATGGATAACTGTTGGTAGCTGCTCTGAAATGTTGAGACACTCCTTGGTATTTTATAACCAAATTATTGAAAGACGAATGAGGTATATGCATACAGGAAGCAGATGCTTTTGACAAATAAACTTATGTGTTCATTGGGATATGTACTTGTGAGTAGAAAGCCTTATTAAGATTCTTCAACTTTGGCCTGTCCATTGCTAGCAGAGGCCAGAAGACAGAATTAAGATTCTCTGGGATTTGAGATCCAGATGTTTGTGAACCACTGCTTGGGATTAGGAATCAAGCTTAGGTCCTCTGGAAGAAAAGCAATGTTCTTCATCACTCAGATATCTCCCTAATCCTCATGTTGATTTTTAACAATAATATACAATGCACTCTAGCTGTTGATTCAAGTGATACAGTATTCACAATTGAAGATTTGCTCTTACATGAATATCCTGAATTACACATTTTAAAATTTTATTTTATTAGATCATAGTCAAGTTTGAGAACATAGTATGTATACATGGATACTACCAAAAGTACTGAATGGATATCTGTAAGCCAAATGATAGGTGCAGAGAGATGACTACCAAAGAATGTCCTCTGAACCCCCACCCCTAATGCTATATTACACTGTGTAATTAAAATTGGTTGAAATGTCCCTTTATATTCTACATATTCCTTTCTAAATCATTCAATTGAGAAAGGAGCATATTTTGCTATTGTTATTGTTACTGTTCCCCAATATACTCTCTTTTTGGAACATTGCGAAATCTATTGTTTCATTATTTGCATAATTTATTGTTTAAAATAAATCAAACAAATTATATAATTTCTCCATTTAAAGGTTTATATTCTGATACAGCTTGTCCTTATCTTATTTTATACATAGATGTTCTAAACTGTAATCTCTTAGCAAAATTGAAATACCTGGGAAGATAGGATATAACTTCTTATTGAATCATATTTACTGAATTTTCACACCACAGATAACCCCAACAGTTTTGCAGTATATCTTATAATTAATGAATATATTTACTTTAAAAATGTGTAAATTTTTATGAATAATCCTTATTCATTTAGAAATTCTAATTATCTTCCTGGTACTTACAATCCTAAGATTTTCTTTTTTAAAAATAGTTCTTTATTGTTTTTGAGATTGTAATATAATTACAACATTAGCTCCTCTGTTGTTTCCAACAGATACTCCTATGAACCCTTCTAGTTCTCTTTAAATTCATGGCCTCTATTTATTCCTAAATAAAAACTGCTCAGTTCATACAGTGTTACCAGTATGTGTGTTTTCCACACTTGACCATTTGTATTGGCTAACTAGCTGGCGTGCTCTCCCCAGGTGAAAACACTTTTTTCCTCTCTAAACATCTTCAGTTGCCTGTAGTTCATTGGGTAGTATTGAGGTCTCATGGGCTCCACTTTGTGTACTTTGTCCTGTCTATTATTTTTGCCCCTATTTGTCCTGTGCTTAGGCAATTAGATAGATGAGATATTATGTCTGTGCTTTTTGATATATTTGATGGAACCATCCTATAGAAAACTCCTTGATCTTCTGGCTCTTATGTTTTTGTTTCTTCTTCTGCAATATTCTTGAAGCTTTAGTGATGGGAGGGTTTTGCTGATGTATCTGCTAGGCTGAGTTTCACAATTGAGTGTTTTAGTTGGTGGTAGTATTCACAGTAAGGTTCAGGAGTACAATAAATACCTAGTTGCTAACATACAGACCTCTAATTTGGCTTAAGATTCACTAAACAAGATTGAAACCAAGCCTGATAGGTACTGGAAACCCAGCTAACTACAAAGTGGTAATAATGTAATGAGTATTGGAGAAGAAACCTCAGTCGTTGCTTTACTAATAGAGCTGTTGTTTCCTCTGTGGTCTCCAACTGATGCAAAGTTCGATTTGCAAGGGATAATTTTATTTTATTTTTTAATATTTACCTTTAACATGTAATTTACGCTATTTTAAGGAAAATAGAGGTTAAAGTATAATAAAAAACCACAAATCAATAAGCCTCAAATTCAAATGTTAATAATGATGTAATATCTTTAAAACTTTCATAAATTATTTATTTTCAATTCTTATTTATTTACTCTCTGAGCTCACTAAACATATATTCTAGCTTTGCCTATTCCTCAGACATCTTTTGCAATTAAAATATAGTACATTAATCATTAATGTATGGTGTTTGGCTTGGAAAATAACATGCTTTGTTTAAAGAATTATGGATCCTATATATTTCAAGTGAGACCCAGTAAAAGTGGAAGATAACATGATGCTGTTAACCCTCAGAGGACTTTCAGGCCATGTGGTTTCATATAAACTGAGAATTTCAATGCCTGTATTATGTAATTTATTGTCCAAGTGTTTTAATTATTTATTTAAGTGTTTTCTGCCTTTTAAGGAATGTCAGCTAGTCAATCACAGGAACTTTCACTTGATATTGAATTAAAATGATTTTTCTTATCAATATAATGCACAGGAAGATACTATATACTGATTGATATTTTAGACCTATAAATTAGAATGTTCTCTTTTGGAGGATATTGAATTAATTTTTACAAAGATGAGTTTCTAGTAAAAAAAAACTATACAATTAAAAGTTATATTTAAACATCTTTATAATTGACAAATATAGAATATTGTCCTTTTATTCAAAACAATTCATATATATATATATATACATATATATAAAAATGAAGGAGGAAAATGTTGGCTTGTCCTTTCCTTGTTTTTATTCCTTCATGTTCCTGTAACAATGGTTACAGAACTGCTTTCTGCAACTGTCTCAAAAAACAAATGCAGATTATTTTATAAAGAAAATTTCTGGTTAATTGAATAAACTTTATGCGTACAATATTCCACCATATTTTTATTAATGTTATACTAGAATGCAGTTGTCACAAAGGGAAATATCTCCTGTTTCCTAATGTGTTTTCCATGCCCAGAATTTTGCTAGGCAAGTAGCAGCCATGTACTGTGTTTATTTGGAATTAATCAGTGTATCAAGATATGCTGTAGACTAGTAAGTATTGATTGTCTATATTATTCTAATGGTGACAAAATCTTAAACAGTGTAGGTGTACCAAGATTTATTTTACAGATTCTCAAAAAGAATTTTCTTTTTTGATTTTTTTATCCACCATTCCAAGAAATCTGCATTGTTATATAACATTACATGCAGATACATTTCACTAGATTATAATACATCAACAGAATTAAATTACCAATTATTTTATTTCATAACTCATGCCAAAATATGTTTGCCAGGACTGGAAAATAGCAAATTCTCCCAGTGATATATGCAACTTCCTTGCATCCACTCAACTATTGATTTTTTTTTGTTTATTTTCAAGTGTGTCAAGTAATTTCAATAATCATGGGACAATTTTTATATTTGCCTAAATAGGCATTACCTAAATTTCTTTCATCATTTACCAAAATTTTTGATACACTTTTATGACCTTCCCAAAATTTGTATTTTTTCATTTGCATTGAACTTTCTTACTATTGCCATATAAATTTCTGTCTTGTTTATTCTGTTATAATTCTATGCTCTTCTATCAATTGTAACATAGTGTTTAAAAATAATTTAGAGCTTCATAATATGCACATTATTTAGCAGCTATTTATTCGTAAAGTGTATTTTGAAATATTATCACTGGGTAGTGGTTTTCTAATTCAAATGACAGTCAAGTATGATGATACTAGCTCATGAAGACTGAACTGCCTTACACTTATAAACATCCTATTAGGACTGGGCAGTCAGTTGTGATAGTAGCAGGTTATTTAAGGTTGTAACCAGCTTACTCTTAGAAACACTATTAGGGGCTTCAGAGATGAGACAGGTTTCATGAAGATACAGAGGTTGCTACATGAGAGTGAAGGCTTGAACACAGATATTTAGACCCTTGAGCAAACCAGATGTGCTAGTTTGTGCTTGTAAGGTCTAAGTGCTGGGGAGAGAGACAGCATCCCTGGAGTTGAGAACAGGGCTCACAGGCCAACCAGTCTATCAGAAATAGTGGACTTGTGGCTCTGTAGGAAACCTTGTTCCAAACATAAGTTGAAGAAGTTCTAAACATAATCATTTCAACCTCTATTCTGTAGAGATGTCTATATGTATACCTACACCCATGTGTGCACGAATGTACCAATTAGTTAAAGTCTTTATTCTGTTGTGTAGGTCTTAGGTATTGATAACTGAAGATTAGATTCAACATTTTCTATGTAATAATATATGAATTACATTCACATAGTTTGACAATCATATCTATGGTGATTTTTATCTGTCATATATCACAAAAAAATTATGTTTTATTTTAATCCAAACATTTTAAACCTATGGAAAATGACATACTGAAATAACTCATAACATCACAAAACTTATCCAACATTGTGTAGTTAATTTCTAGTTGATTTTAAAATTTGATTTGATGAAGTTCTAAAGTAACGGAACAAAAGAGAAATCATAAAGTATTTTAAGTCATTACTGCATGTTTACTCCAGTATTTGCTCTAGAAATCATTGTTCTTTTGAATATTACCAATATAATTTTAAGAATTTTTTTTACTTTATTTACATTTCAATTATTGTTCCCACGCCCTCCTACAGGTCTTCATCCCATTCCTCCTCCCCTACACCAGCTCGCTCCCTTCCCTGGGGCCTCAAGTCTCTCCAGAATTAAGTGAATCTTCTTTCACTGAAGCCAAAACAGGCAGTCCTCTGGTAAGTATGTTCAGGGGCGTGGGGACTCAGATCGCCTTGTGTATGATACCTTGTTAGTGACTCTGTCTGAATTAGTTAAAACTGCTGGTCTTCCTAAAAAAAAATTCTTTAATAGTAAGAAAAGCTAATAAAGTTCTCTATAGTCTCATAGTTCAGGGAGGATTTTTGTTTGTTTGTTCATTTTGTTTTTGATATTTTTAAGTTTCTCTATGAATAGCCAAGCATATTATTGAGATAATTTTTATATCTCTTTGTATTCATCATAATTTTGATGACTTTTCTAGATATTTATCCAAAATAAAAGTAAAATACTAATAACAATGGTGACAGGAACCTTGAATTGGTATGTTTCTACACCCTACCTGTTAGTCATGTGTCTGTTTTGATGGAGGAGAAATAGATAAGCTTTGGGTCCTATGTCTACAGTCTTACAGTTATTGAGGTATAAGCTGTAAAATTAGAATTTTACTGAAATTTGGACGATTATTCACAGTAGAATTACAGTTATGGTTTCTTTTTTATTCCCCCCTCCAGATACTATGAAGGCACGGGCATTATCTTCCCAATTAGAGACTATCCGAAGTGCAGGGAGTAGTCCCCAGGGCTGTGCTGGTGTACAGCCTGAGGCAAATATGAGTTGCCTGGGCTTTTCCTGTCAATGTTGGTTAGCAGCTAGGTACTTTAAATTAATCCCCAGCCAAAAGACAAGGAAAAATTATAGAAGATTCTCACTAAGTGTAAGACAAGGATGTGGTCAAAGCTTTTTTAAAACATGTCTCACAGGAGTCTTCTCTTGGAAACAGGAAAAGAGAAGTGGCCCAGTAGCCTCTACAGTCAGGTGTTCACAATGAAAGCATCAACTATTTAAATGAACTACTCTATTTCTGATACATGAAAAACTCTAATTTGCATTCCCATTTTGATTTAAAAAGTATTAATTAGAACAGCATTTCAAACGTTATGTATCCCCGGATAACTCAGCTTTGGGCCTAAATGGGTCTCTGGTACATAGTTTTGAAGGGTGAAAAGAAGCCATGATGGTATAAGAAACCTGTTTGTCTTACCAAGAGGAAATGGACATGTTTCTTGTTAGCTGTTTTCTTCCTGATGTTGATTTTAATATTTTACATCATTTGTGAGTTTAATTACTTTTTCTATGAAATTGTGTTGAAAAATATTTTGGAAAAAAATCACAATTCCATTTTATTTTTAATTTAACTTAATATTTTTTGAAATGTTGATTGAACTCAAAGGATTGACAATCATAAGCAAATAGTCATACACTGACCCTAATCTCCAAGTCATTTTAAAAAATGTTTACTTTTTAAATATTATTAAATTAGAATTCTGTAACACCACTGGCTAAACCCTGTAGCAAATGTAAGCTTACATAGAACACTGTATCAATTCTAAAATGAAAGAGATAAAAAATTGAAATTAAATTTATACAGTTATGGATAATATATAATGTTTGAAATGAAGGATCATTCAAAAAATATATATGAAAATATATCAATATAGAACATTACAGTTAAATTGTTGAAATTACTAAATATAACTATTAGATTATATTAATACATTAAATTATTTGACCTAATTAATCATTTAATAAGGGGAATTTTTCATACTCCAAATTTTATGCTTGTTATCTTGAATATTTAAATAGTTGTATTATTATAGAACAGATTTTTATGCATTTCTTGGATTTCTGTTTCAGATGCTTTTAAAACAAAATATGTCCTTATCAAAGATATGCAAATGACACATTTTGACATCAATCATTCTCACATCTGGAAAGAATCAGTTTCTTAAAATTCATCTAGAATGAAATGTGCTTCTTATAATCAGTGGAAGTAAAAGTCAATAAACATTATTAAAGAGTACTTATGTATGTTTTTATGAGAAGTATGAAGGCATAAATAGGGAGGGGTTGGGAATTGACCATTTAAACATTCAAAACTTATGTCTGCCTGTCAGTTCTCTGAATCTCATGTGAAAAAGCTGTGAATACCTGAACAAGACTGTTTGTCTCTCAGCATATCATCTGAAATAAGTGAGGGTCCATAAGGCCTCACACTTCTTTAGGGACTATTGGCATGTAAGGGTTGTTGATGGAGGGGTGTCCTGTTCTCCAATGATGCAAGCAGCGATAAGTTGTCCTTGTTCCAATAAATAACCTCCCATATGTTGGTCTATGCCGGGAAGTGTATATGTCATTGCTAGCTCTCACTATATAAGGGTTGATACTAATTAGAGAACAGTATCATTTCAACTAAAATTGTTTGAATTTTCCATCAGGCTAGAAATAATTAATTTTAATGTTTCCTCAGTAAAGATGTTTGAATTGGATTGTTTAATGACTTAGTTCTTCAAATGTGTTAGAATAATAAGGGTATGTTTATCATATTTATTAGTACTATACTGAATTTCATGGTTGTTTAATTTTCAATATCTGTAACATGAAGAACGAAATAAGTACCAAGGTACTGAAGCCCTGATGCTTTCTGATTGGCTACTCTACACTGGGTCAAATTTCTCTAAAATGTATGTTTCCTTGAGCATTCAAAGCACACTGTTTCTTAATACTCCAGTCAGTTTTTCAATCCAAAGGTATGTCATAAACATAGACTTAGTATGTTTTCAGGTTACTTTTATTTTATATAGAGAATGAATAGTTTTGTGTGTTCTGTTATAATATGTATCACTGTCAAACAGTTTCAAAATTTCGTGAGAAATTTTCATGAGAGAATATGCATGCTCAACATTCAATTTTTACTTCTCATTTGAGTCACTATTAGTTCCCTCCAAATATCAAACTATAGAAATATAGGAGAAAATGTAAATAAGCAATTAACATCTTGAAATTTTTGAGAAAGTGTTTGTAGAGAAGCATTCCAGTCATGTGTGATCTTAATAATAGATACCATGAAGATAAATTCTCAAATAAAGTTGGGAGGGGTCGTAACTTGGGGTCTAAATGATTTTTAATGTAATAGAGAGGGTATAGAGAGGGCAAATATGACCTAAATGCACTGTATACATGTAATAAATTACCAAAATACATTGAAACAGGAAAAAAATAGAGTCATCCGAAAGTCCTTGGTTGAATGAACATAAGCATTTCTACACAAGTGAAAACTGACTATTTATATAACTCAATTATAACTATGATTTTTATCAAGTATGGCAAATGAAATCTGTAAATGTATCCTAATTAATTTTTTGTGGAAAACTTTCCTTAGAATCTAACTTCTAGCAAGGAATCTTATGTCTGTTTTTGAAGGTTGCTATTTCCAGTTAGTTTAAGAGATTCTGAAATCAAATGTAAAATCTAATTTTTCAATAACATGGCCTTAGATGATATTTTGTTGGCCTTTAGCAGTAAGATATCAGCATAATGAGGCAGCAGGAAACTCTGGGCATGTGTGGAGCAATCTGTTTCTCAAACACTGTTAGCTATGTCTGTTTCAATAAATGGTTTTGTATGAAGTCAAATATTTTGCATTCAAGTTGTGTTCCAGATAGTTGGGGGATGTAGTTGCCACAGTAATCTTACTTTGTATGAAGGGAAGTCATCAGTGTCCCACGTGACAGTATCAAGTGACAGTTATTGATGGCTGAGTAAAGAGACTGAAAACATAAAACTTTACCTTCATGCCCTCTGGACACTGTTCTCTTCTTGTCCTCCAGTGGATTGGCTCAGATTTCCACAGTTCAATCACCTGCTGTAAATGTAAGCTGTCTCTCTGTTGAGACATGCTATACATTATGCATCTACATATATATATATATATATATATGATTAACCAAATTCGTTAGGATCACGTTTTTATTTTCTTTATATAGAAAAACTAAAATTATAGGAAACACTTTGTTGCCAAATCTCTAATAAAACATAGGTTAGTAGTAGTAGTAGTAATATGGTGAATTTTATGTTTCTATTATAGGTAAAAATAATTAGAATTATAATTTTCAAATGTCTATTTTCAATTGGTTTGTGTGGCCAGTTTTGCAAATTACATTCCTAATATTGATTTCTTCATTTGTTTTTAATGTATAAATGAAACAGTGAACTGCCTCTATAGCTGAGAAATAGACATGTTGATTGTCAGTAGAGTATGCTTTTGGCATGTGTTAAATTTATTATAAAGTTTTCAAATAATTTCCCTCTGCATATAATAAATTTTAAAAAGCAATTTAGAAATTACTCATGGAAAAGTGAATTGAATAGCAATCCCACAAGCTAAAATTATGTCCTTGAGAAATCATTTAAAATAAAGCAGAATTTATTAAGTGAACAAAATAAATCCCTATTTAAGAAACATAGAGGTTCTAGCAATACAAATAAAAAATTGCTAGTGGCCTCACATGATAGGTTTATAGCTGAGGTTAATTTCTTTAATATTTGACCACTAAGAAATGGTAGACTAGAGAAAAGAATATATTAAGTCAGTAAGTTACCAAACTGTCATAGGGAAATAACATGCATGATATTTCAAAAAAATACCACTTGAGTTGAAAATGATGGAGTTGAAAGCCACATCTTGGACTCATACATGTCATTTGTAGTATACAATTACATTTCACCACTCCCTTTCTCTTGAATTTTTGTCTAGAAGTTATTCAAAACCATAATACTAGGAGATTAAGTAGGGAGGGGAAGGAGACTGTAGGAGAAAATATGAGGAGAATCAGCAAAATCTAAGATGTATTGAGGAGCCCAATACTGAAGAAGCTTTCTAATATATACCCATACGTGATATAAATGAAATGGCCCAATGATGGGGGTATCAGAGTCCAAACTGGCCATCTGTTTTCATCAAATTAAGATTCCTGTGCCATATCTAGGTTATAACTGAGTTATTGGCCAAATGATTCCAATGAGAATTCCCAAACAAATGAGGCTGCTGACAAGAAAGTATGTTGCTCTCCACAATGTGAAAGCAAGAACCCAAGCATGAAGACAACACCTACATAACTCTTTGGAAATGACAGTGTCAAGCTGGTAGTTAAGTGGAGCATTCACCACTACCTTTCAGTTTCTTTGGAACTGGAAGCTACTTTTCTCACAAAAGAGAAACATAAACAACAGACCAACTACAGACCCTTTGATCTAGAATAATGTACTGTCTGCAAAATATGATAGGGCAGTGGTGAGACAAAACTTGTATAAATAACAAACCAATAACTAATTTGATCTGAAGCCTATCCATGAGATAAAACATATACCTGACACTGCTTCAGTGTCCAAGAACCAAGACAGGATAAACCAGGGACCTAGGGTTAAAACCACATACTACTAGTCTTAAAAAACAAAGAAACAAAGAGTAATAAAATGACTCCTGATGACAATCTTTAGTTTTTATTGGTTATTTTATTTATTTGCATTTCAAATGTTATCCCCTATTCCAGTTAAATCCCCTACAGTCGCCACCACCCCCCTGCTTCTATGAGGATGCCCCTCACCACTGCTCCTACCACAGTACCCTAGCATTCCCTTACACTGCAGCATTGAACCTTCACAGAACCAATGGGATACTCTCCCATTGATGCCAGATAAGGTAATCCTCTGCTACATATGCAGCTGGAGCCATGAGTCCCTCCATGTGTACTCTTTGGTTGGTGGTTTAGTCCCTGGGAGTTCTGGGGAATCTGATAAGTTGACATTGTTGTTCTTTCTGTAGGGTTGCAAACCCTTTCAGCTCCTTCAGTTGTCCCCCAAATCCTCCATTGGGGTCCCAGTGCTCAGTCTGATGTTTGGCTGTGCACATCTGCATCTGTATTGGTTAGGCTCTGGCACAGCTTCCCAGGGGACAACTATACCAGGCTTCTGCCAGCAAGCGCTTCTTGGTATGAGGATCTGGGTTTGGAGTCAATAGATGGGAAGAATCCCTAGCTTGGGCTATCTCTGAATGGCCTTTCCTTCAGTTTCTGCTCCACTCTTTATCCCTGCATTTCCTTTTGACATGAGCAATTCTGGATTAATGTTTTTGAAGTGGATGGGTGGTTCCACCTTTCAACCAGGGATTGTACCTATCTGTTGAGTTAGATACTTAAAATCATTGGCATTCAGTCTGGGTTTTCTTAAACAGCCGGCCAGGAGCAGAGGCAGTGTACCACCACTGCTCAGATCAGGCCTTCTGCTCAGGCGGTCAGAAACACTGGCCCTGGCACCCATGAGATGCCAGCGTGGGAGATGGCTCTGTCAGTCTTCCATGCTTTCTTCACAAGGCTGGGCTTAGCCTAGACCATCCCACCATCCACATGGGCTCTGTACTAATGAGACTCTAATGCTTAGATTATCCAAAGGGTTGATATATTTGGTAAAGCTCAAGAACAAGATGCCCACACAGTTAGATGTGCAACCCAATACCCAAACTAGATATATCAACTACCTTTGACTGCTAGAGACAGGTGCAGATCTGCTTCCATGTTCCCGTCCCCTCTCTCCTTCATCCTCTCGCCTCTATCTCTTCAGCTTCCTTCTCCTCTTCCACTCCTTACTCCTCCTCTTCCTCTCTTAATCCTCCCACCTTAGCTCCTCCAAACAAGCATGAAAATTTCCTACGACATCTATCCACTGGATATGGTCTCTACAAGTTCTCTCTCCCCTTTGTTGGGTATTTCAACTAATCTCATCCCTTTTGTTTCCAGGTAACCTCTTGGGTCCCTGGCATCTGGGACTTTCTAGTGGCTAACCCCAGTTCCCCATAACCCACTTCTACACACTTCCGTTCAATTTCCTGACCCTCTGTACTTCTCTACCATCTCCGTCTACATCTGATCCTGCCCCCTTTTTCCCTCCTTCTCCTCTTTCCTTCACAGATTCCTCTCTCCCTCTATCTCCCATAATTATTTTCTTACCCCTTCTGTGTAGGCCTGAAACAGCCACACTTTGGTCTCCCTTCTTCTTGGGTTTCATATGGTCTGTGAATTGTATCATGAGTATTCCGAGGTTGTTGGATTTTTTCTTTTGTTTTGTTTTGTTTGTTTTGTTTGTTTGTTTGTTTTTAGATCAGTGCCTTGCTCAGTAATCGTCAGAGAGGATTCATCTTGAAGTAGATTCGACAAACAGATCTACAGACAGACATTATATAGACACTAAACTCCAAATGTGATGTCTCTACAAAATCCCTCCCATATGAGCTCAGGGAACCTGCAACAGTATGCAGAAATAGTCTAAGACCTAGAGGGGATCAAGGACACCAGTATTTTCTAAATTAATGTGATTGAAGTATGAACTCACAAAGTCTGATGCCTCAAACATAGGATTAGAATAGCTTCCAGTTTAGTGTGTTTATGGAATTCCTTAGTGTGCAAACAACTGGGTTTCTAGCTCTGTTTTTTGTGCCTTCTCTTGGGTCCTTCTCCTTATGTTCTTTTGCTGTGGGGGGGGGGGAGATATGGTACAACTGTCATGCGATAGTTTTTATTTTATCTATTATATCTATTATTATCTCTTAGAAGCCTGGTATTTTTTAAATTGATACAAAAAGGAGTAAATCCAGGTGGAAGGGAGATGGGGAGAAATTATGTGGATTATGGGTAGGGAAATCATAATCAAAATTTGTTGTGAAAAAAATCTATTTTCAGTAAAAAGAAAAAAAATAAATTACAAATTAAAATATAATAAATTACAATTCTATTTTTTGCCCTTATGTAGAAATGCTCAATTAAATGAAACAAAAATAACATATTGAAATATGAAATAATATATATTTTAATATTTATTTTTTTGTTTCATGTGTGTGTTTTGCCTAAATGTATGAATATCATTACAACTATGCAGAACCTGCAAAGTTTAAACAATATGGTTTCATCCCTGGAAATTGGACTTACAAATATTTAGGAGCCAACATGTGGAGGCTCTGCACTGCATCTGGTCCTCGTCAAGAACAGATACCGAGCCTTTTTACCATTTTTTCGCAAAGTTTCTTTTATAAATGCTGATGATAGTTTGATACAGCAATTTCACTCAAGGATGAATTATATTTAATTTTAGATAATTGTAAAATCATGATTTCTTGATTAGTGATCAAAAAACTTTGGGTTTATTTTTTTTTATCTTTCATTTTCTTTTTATGTTGGCCTCCCTCCCCTCTAGTAAGAGGCCCATCCCCTTATTTGCAGTCTTAATCCATAATACATGTATTGCATTAAGTTCCCATAAATTCCACCATCCTTAGTCTCTTTATACATCAATGGGTTCTGTGTTCATTCCATGTTGTATAGCATACATGAAGATTTGGATCTAGAAAACACAGGTGAGAGAGAATGAACAGAATTTTTCTTTCTAGTTGTAGGTTATCTAACTCAATATAATTTTTTTCTAACTCCACTCATTTATATGTAAATTTTATTTCACATTTATTTATACCTGAATAATATTCAACTGTGCATATGAAATACATTTTCTATATGGACTGATATCTTGTAGAACCTTCAGGTTATTTTCATTTCCTGGCTCCTGTGAATAGGGTGAATAGAGAACATTACTGCGCAAGCACGTTTGCAGTAGCCTGTCAAGTCCTCTTTAAAGAGTATAGTTGAGTCATATGATGAATTATGTTTTAGGTTTTATTTGAGAATTCTTCACATTGATTTTCAGATTGATTACACCAATTTCAATTCTGACTAATAGGGAATGAAGTTTCCTCTTACTCCATAACCTTGGCAACATGTGTTAACAACTGATTTACTGATTGTGGCCTCCATGACTCAAGTGAGATAAAATCTCACAGCTTTGATTTGTAGTTCCATCTTTTCTAAGGATGATATGATACCTTTTACGCATTCCTTAGCCACTTTTATTCATTCTAGTCAGAACTCTCTGTTCCTTCCCATTTTTATAATTATGTTATTTGTATTTGACTCTAGTTTTAGTCATTTTTATGTTGTAGATATTAACCTACTATAAGACACATAGCTGAGCAATGAGTTTCTGCTATTCTGTGGCTGTCTTCTTTACTTGTTTGTTTCTTTTTTACTTATTTACTTGTTTATTTATTTATACTCCAGATTTTATTCCCTGCCTCTGTCCACCTCCCCAACTGTTCCACATACCCCTTGTCTCCAGGAGGATGTCCCTATGCCCACCTAACCAGACCTCTAAACTCCCTGGGGCCTCCAATCTCTTGAGGGTTAGGTGCATCTTCTCTGACTGAACCCAGATCCAGCAGTCCTCTGCTGTTTGTGTTGGGGGCCTCATATCAGCTGGTATCTGCTGCCTGGTTGGTGGTCCAGTGTTTGTGAGATCTCGGGTTCCAGGTTAGTTGAGACTGCTGGTCCTCCCACAGGGTTTCCTGCATCCTCAGCTTCTTCTAGCCTTTCCCTAATTCAACTGCAGCTTCTATCCATTGGTTGTGTGTATATATCTTCATCTGACTCTTTCAGCTGCTTGTTAAGTCTTTAGGGGTATGTTCATGATAGGTCCCTTTTTGTGAGTGTTCCATAGCCTAAGTAATAGTGTCAGGCTTTGGGACCTCCCCTTGAGTTGGATCCCACTGACTAAAAGGAAGGGATCTTAGATGAAATGCGAGGGAACTTAACCTCCAGCAGGAAGTCAGGGCATCAAGTGAGGGAGGGGATTGCCATTCCACAGTCAAAACTCTGACTCATAATTGTTCCTGTCTGAAAGAACTACAGAAATGGAAATGAAGAGGAGCCTGAGGAAAAGAAGGTTCAGTGAATTTTTTTTTTTTTATTTGTACAGAAGGTTCTTGGTTTCATGATGCCTAGGTTGTCAATTATTGCTCTTAATTAGTTGACATAAAATTTTTTCAGAATTTTATTTTGTCCTACAACTATATCTTACAGAGTATTCTCTCTTTACTTCTTGCAGTGTTAATATTTCAGTTTTCAATTGATATCTAGGTTACATTTTTATCCATTTTCTGAACAAGATGATAAATGCAGATCTACTTTCATTTTTCTGCCTGTGGATATCTAGTTTACACAGCACCAGTTTTTGAACATTGTTTCTTGTTTCTTTTTTCAGTGTATAATAACTATTGCAATTAAAAGCAAATTGAGAAAATAAAATCATACATCATTATATAAAGAATCGAAGTCAATAAAGTATCTAGGAATAAAGTAAAGAAATTCAACAATGAAAACATCAAGTCTCTGAAGAAAGATTGAAGAGGGCACTAGAAAATTGTAACACATACTGTGTACACTGATTAGGATCACAGTGCTTTGGAAACAGATGTCCTCCCAAAGGCAATTTGCAGATTTAATGTAATCCCAGTCATAATACTTTCACCATATTTCACAGACAGAGGAAACAGTACATCCTAAAGTTTCTAGAAAACAAGAAGAGATGTCTAATAGTCAACACAATTTTAAGCAAAAAAAAACCTATGGACAAATTGTTATTCAAGATGCAATATAGAATTAAAGTAACAAAAAAGATTTTGTCACAAAAACATACAGGTAGAACAATGGGATAAAACAAATTCTCAAACATGAGTGAGTATTCTAACTGTAGCCGTTGGAGGTATAGGAAGTATATATTTTCTTTTTCACTTTTAGAAATACTTTCACAGAAATTAAATACCAAACTTCTGAATTGGCATAATTAGAGTGTATTTTAAAGAATAAGTTGTAATATATATGAGTTGCATTGTTTTGCAATCTTGTTCTTTTGATTCTTTTTAAAAACTGCTACAAAACCTCCTCACTATTATTGGCATGTGCTGTATTGGTGCATGAATTTCAACATGGATATTTACTTATTTTGTAAGTAAATTAAGTATCACATAAAATCTTATTCAGGATTTTTAAGAAATTCAAGTTTTTAGGAACTATTGGCAATTTGTAGATACCCAAAGAGAGGAAAGTCACTTCCGTTTAGGGGAATGATTCTGTGAGATTATCAATGCCTTATATTTTGGTACATAAATGAAGTATCACATAAAATCTCATTCCTGGATTTTAAGAAACCCAAGTTTTCTGGCTTTAAGTTATCTTGGATCACAGCTTCACATAAAAAGTTTAAAAACATAGGCCAGTTCAGATTGTTATCAGTAAAACACGAATTCTTCAAACCCAATTTCTAGATACAGGTCAGTTAGAGTAACATTTGTCCTGCCAATATTCTTAAAGAAATAATGATTATCTAAAAATACTGTCGTTATTTCAAACCTAGAAGATACTATATCTTGAAATTGACAATAATTTCTATTATTTGATATTTTACTTAAAAGTTAACTTTACAATGAAAATATTTTTATTGTACAACTTAATTTTAAGATATTCTCTTAATTTTAGATTTTATTTCTGCTTTTGCATGTGAAATTTTCATTTATGTAGAAAATGTAGCTTGATCATATTTACACCTGCTTTTCCCCTCTGACTCCTCCACAAAGCTGTCACCAAAATGTGTCTAACTCCCAATCTATTGTTTTTCCTTCTACCTTAGTATAGTGACTTAAATTTGAAATAACTACGTGATCATAGCCTTGAAGTTATTCAGTTTACAAATGGTAATCTAACAGTGGCCATTCCCCTAAATAAAAGTGACTCTACCCACCTGAGACAGCAATCAACTGTCAGTAGTTTCTCAACTATTAGAGTCTCTTCCTGCATCTATACTCAGAGTTTTAACTGCCTTTACTGTGTAAAGGTCTTCTGAAGGTAACACCATCTTCTCTTATTCTGTATATGTTAACCAGATCCAAAGTGATCTCCAGTTCCCCCAAAAGTCAGTAAGGACCACAAGATGATAGTCTATGCTAAGTACAGCTTTGTCAAAGCTTCAGCATTCCTTCGGTCCCTGTGGGAATGAGATCTGCCTGTCAAAAAGGGACACTTCCCTTGGCATGTACCTATGATTACATATCAAAGTCAATAGCTAACATCAAGGCTCCTCAGGTCCCAGTAACCTGTACCTCTGATGAATATCAAAGCTCCCACACTAGCTTCCTGGCCCTTCTCATCTCCCTAGTTTCTTCTCCTTCTTTACTATGCAACTTTGAAGGCTGTTCCATATTACAGCTCACTCCCCTAGGTGGAGATTCTGCCCTCTTATGATGGCAAGATCTTCATCAACTTCGTCCATCAAATCTTCTCAACTCCCCTTACACTCTCCTGCATTTGTCTCTCTGCTAGTCTCTTTTCTGACACCTCTATTCTTCTGCTACTTTCTGTTCCTGAAGGACAGCAGCCAGCTCACTACAGTACAGAAAAGGAAACTGAGTGCATTTCTTTTTATTTCTTTTTATTTTACATATTTGTTCATACGTAGCTTTCAAATAAATTTTTATTTACCCTTTATACTTTTTTTCTACCTTTCCCTGATCAATTTGTTTGTCTTCATTAACTTCATAGTTTTTAAACTAAGTACTCTTAAACTGTTTTTTTAAATAATTTTTATTAGATATTTTCTTTATTTACATTTCAAATGCTATCCCCTTTCCTGGTTTCCCCTCCGAAAAACCCTTATCCCATCACCTCTACCCCTGCTTCTGTGAAGGTGTTCCAAATCCACCTACCCACTCCTACCTCTCCGCCCTGGTATTTCCCTACACTGGGGCATCGAGCCTTCACAGGAACAAGGGCCTCTCATCCCATCCATGTCCGACAAGGCCATCCTTTGCTACATATGCAGCTGGAGCCATAGGTTGCTCCATGTGTACTCTTTGGTTGGTTGTTTAGTCCGTGGGAGCTTTGGGGGGTGGGTCTGGTTGATATGTTGTTCCTCCTATGGGGCTGCAAACCTCTTCAGTTTCTTCAGTCCTTTCTCTAACTCCTCCATTGAGCACCCTGTCCAATGGTTGGTTGTGAGCACACACCTCTGTATTTGTCAGCTTCTGGCAGAGCCTCTCAGGAGACAGCTATATCAGACTCCTGTTAGTAAGTACTTCTTGGCATCCATGATAGAGTCTGGATTTAGTAACTGTATATAGGATGGATCCCCAGGTGGGGCAGTCACTGGATGGACTTTCCTTCAGGCTCTGCTCTACACTTTGTCTCTGTAACTCCTCCCATGAGTATTTTGTTCCCCCTTCTAAAAAGGACCAAAGTATCCACACTTCGGTCTTCCTTCTTCTTGAACTTCTTGTGATAGATGAATTGTATCTTGGGTATTCTGAGCTTCTGGGTTAATATCTACTTATCAGTGAGTGCATACCATGTGTTTTCTTTTATGAATGGATTACTTCACTCAGGATACTTTCTAGTTCCATTCATTTGCATAAAAATTTCATGAAGTCATTGTTTTAATAGCTGAGTAGTACTCCACTGTGTAAATGTACTATATTTTCTGTATCCATTCTTCTTTGAAGGACATCTGGGCTCTATGAAGATTCTGGCTATTATAAATAAGACTGTTATGAACACAGTGGAACATGTGTCCTTATTATATGTTAGAGTAACTTTTGGGTATATAACTCTGTAATTATGTCAAATTTATTATCCAAATGCTCAACTTTTCCTTGCAACTACTAAGATAATGTAAAAGGTTGCACAGCTATTACTTTGTAGCAAGCTTTTAGTTTGAGATTGTTTTTTCTTTCAGAACATGGAATCCAATTTCTATAATTTTGCAAAAATATTCCCATATGTATTTTGCATATTCTAAGGTGAATCATATCAGGAAACTCTTGATTTGTTTCAATATAAGAATTAGTGTTTTTTTTATTCATTTTCAATATCATACATATGAGGAATTACAACGAGTCTTCTATATTCAGGATTATTCCAGACACACTAAATGATTCATTAAAATTATATAATTAAAATTAACTTGGTCATTATATTTTATTTGGTCATTATATCTTCAGCTGCCTTGGGTTAAACCTTGATAATTTTATTGCATATTAACATAATGACTTTTTAATAGACTACGGAATTGCAGACCTGATTTAATATATTTTATTCTACATATAGCCTTCAATATTAATATTATAGTTGATGAAGTCTATAATCAAAAGCATATCACCTCATTTGTACACTTCTGTGTTAGAATAGAGTTTTGAATACACTTCAAATACCTATTATTATACAACAGAATAAAGACTAAAATTGAAAATGAAATTCATAAAATTAAAATCATGTCAAATCTTTCAAATCCACAACTATGAATACAAAACCTTGTCCTTATAAACAACATGTAAGCTGCCCTTTCAAAAAATGTCTATCAAAACTCTTTTGTAGCCTATTGATTTTGAGATAGAGAAGATAATTTCACATAACCCAGAAATCTATTTCTAAACACATTATTATATAGTGTTATATATACAGCTTATCTGGCCTGCTTTTTGAACTAGCTGTAGAACATTTATAATTCAGACTGTAACACAGTATGAACTTGATTACCATGAATCACTTGCTTTAATGTACAGACATTTTTGTACACTGCAATAGCATATTTCTATCAAATCACTTAGTTCACTGAACTGCAATCACTGTTATTCTTCTGGTACTCTTAGAGCAAGAACAATGTATTATTTATCTTCATTTCTGTGGCCTATAACTAAGTATACTCTATAGAGGAATGGTCAACATATGTTTTCTTTTTTGTAATGAAGAATATTGAACATCAATGATTAAAGCTTCCATATCGTAATTTCTTTCATTAATATTTCTAATTTTCTGATCCATCACAATCCAATATAATAAAATGTTTTCTATCTTATGCATTAATAACTCCTCTTTGTATTCATTTTACTTTGTCTTTGTCCCATTAAATATTCAATTAGTTTTATTATATAGATATTATATAGATGTTTAGATTTCCTATCTACAGTAAGATCAATAGCAAATTCTACATATCCACTTCCATCATATGCTATAAAATTACCAAAGAACATTTTACTCCAGATTAAGAATACAATATTCTCTTTTAAAGAAAATATCTTTTCTTTATCCTTTTTATTGCTTTGATCTAAAGTGTCATGATATATCTATGGTACTATTCTATTTTACTTTATTTTATTGTTGGACTTTATTTTCGGAAATAATTTTGATCTGTGGTTTCACTTCCATTCTATGCATGTCCTCAGATAAAAAAATGTCTAAATATTCAATAGCTGTAGCTGTTTTTAATATTTCTTCAATTTTTTTCAATTATCCATCTTCTATTTGAGGCATGCCTGGAAAACAATAAGAAGGAAAATAAATATCTTGACTAAAATCTGAATTAGAGTATAGTCTTATGTTTTCAAACAAAACTGTTCAAATAGTAAGATTAAAATCTAGGACAATGTGAATTTATTCATCTAAGAATATATATGTATGTTTGTGTGCGTTATGTACATTCTTCTATATATAAATATATATGTTCTCTATATAGAGATGTAGTTATATATGTATTTATATAGAAATATATATATATATGTATAGAAATATATATATGTGTGTATATATATACACACATATATATATGTAATAGAGAGGAGAAAGAATGAAAGAGAGAGAAAGAAGAAAACACAGAGACCCAGACATAGAGTCAGAAAACAGAAGGAAGTGTTTTCTAAGCAATATGAAATGAATGAATGATGAGGCTCTAGAACCTCTGATGCCTCTGCAGTGTCTAATCAGGAGACTTTTCATTGTTAAGTGAATTCAATATTTCCATGTCCTCTTTCCTCTGATTTTAATAATATACTCATTGTCCTATGCTCCCAAACTTAAAACATTATATTGTCTACGAACTGTCCTGTATTTTAGTTAGTTTAGTTATATGTTGTTCAACACACACACAGTAATTCATGAGCTATCTATTTGAATCTTCATAAAATCATCCATTATTACTCACTTAATCATCACCATTCTGTCTGTCATGACGGATATATGATTAACAGTAATTTTCAACTCAGTGCTTTCATCTTATTTTGAATGTAGACATAACTTGAACATATTGCTTTATTGGACACTACAGAAACATTTAGCTAGATGTGTAAGTGTGTCTGTGTGCATGTGTTTTTGTGTGTACTAAAAGTTCTGTACGATGAAATTTCATTAATGTTTGTAGATTAATAGGGTAATAATATTGAGTGTTTCTGTTTAGTTTATCTTCAGATTAAATTTAAGTCTTTTTTAAAATAGAAATAATTAGTTTTGAATTTAGAATAAATAATAACATGAATATATTTATTTGATGAGTTATTTTTCTATTTTCTTTTATCATTTGCTAACATTTTAAAATAGATACCATTTAGTATATCAATACTGCATGGATGATGGATAACTCCAAGAATTCACTTCATTCGTACATATATTCATGTGCTTAACAAAATGATCCAAATATTTATAGATGCCATTATTTTCAGCTTGTCTCAGGACTACATATATTAAATAAATAAATCAGTCATCAATTATTTTAATATAGTTAATATC
The DNA here is from genome assembly GCF_004785775.1 of Grammomys surdaster. NCBI lineage: Eukaryota > Metazoa > Chordata > Mammalia > Rodentia > Muridae > Grammomys > Grammomys surdaster. The sequence continues at coordinate 29,814,584 of NW_021604564.1, read as the reverse complement.
GAATAGTTTTATGATGAGATGTATTGAAGGGTACAGGATCTATTGCAGAGCACTTAGTAATGATGGCATGAAATGCTTACATATTTTGCTTTTTACACAGCTTTTCAAATATCTGAAAATTCCCTGCCATGTCCTATATGAAAGTTGATTAGTCTTCTTAAGAACTCCTTTAGTAAAAATCATTGCATAAATACAAGATTAAAAAATATTACCTAAAACACAGCATTTTTCAGAAACTGGATAAATACATAATTTATTTTAGGAGCTATAAACATCTGGTAGGGGGCACAATCTGTCTCATGTATTTTATTATATAAAATAATTTTAGTTCTAATATGTTAATTTTAAATATAATAAATAATATTCGATATAATTCACAGTATTTCTAAATATGTATTTTCATTTTGTTGTCCTTTTCTTCCAGCAACTGAAATAAGACTCAGCTCTTTAGATAATTAAGCATTTAGTGAAACTGCAACTTTATGACCAGGGGAGTTCAGTAAATGTTTTGATGAATCCCCCTACTATCAGGAAATAAGAAATACTATGCTAATTTCTATTGCAGTTAATTTCAAAAATGAATGAAATATTAATATTATAATGCACTGACTGTAATGAAATAAAACATAGCAGGAAAATTCAACAGATATTCCTATTCCTTTCTGTGGAAGAAATATTTATAAATTGTTATACAGTATAAATTTTACTGACCATTCAAAATTTAGTAAAACATGATAAAAATTTTCTATTAACATAAAAATGTTTTAAGTCAAATATGTTACAATAAAAAACAAAGAAATAGAATAAGAAAAATTAAACTTTAAAATTTAACTAAACTGTGATACCATATACTTTCTGCCTTTTGTCACTCTGTTGCAATTTTATGCTACTTGTCCAACAAAATGTAAAGCATATATACTCCACATATACATATTTATATATGTGATTCCATTCATATATATATATATATATATATATATATATATCATTGTGTAATGATTATATGCAAAGGAAAATTGATTAGAATCTGTAATCTAGGTAGGAAATATAATAAAAAATTTACAAATGAACACAAATCTTATCATAAAACCCTACTACTTGGTACAAGTAATAGAAGCATGAGAAAAGGAGAGCAGGAGAGAGAGAGACAGAGAGAGAGACAGAGAGAGAGAGAGAGAGAGAGAGAGAGAGAGAAAGAGAGAGAGAATAGACAAAATTGTAGAAAGGAAAAAATAGAGACAGAGAGAAAAGGTGTTTCTGCTTGGATATTTTTTATAGATATCTTAAATATCTTTCAAAATTTGAGGTTATGAATACTGGCTTTCAGAAATGTAGGACAGGAAAAAAAGGCATTTTAAACAGTTAAACTTTCTATTCTTGTTGTCTTCTCCCAATATTGCCATCTTTCAATTGCTAAGAGAAAATTCAAGAAAATTTACATTTCTTCAATTTCTAAATCTTCACCAAATGCTTTTTTTGTAACAACTGACATCCTTCCTGAAGTATGGACAAATGGACACGTATATGATACATGATATCAGTAAAAAGTATAGATGGGCCAAAGAAGCCTTGATGGTCATTCTCTAGCTAGAAAATATGTCACTTTCTTCTTCCTTTATGAATTTAGTGTCACAAGAAAGAGACAATAACCATTGTTTTTTTTTTACCATTTTTTTCTGTATAAAATATTTTTCTTACTGAATTACATCTTTCTTGGGGATTTGTTAACGTCACCATAGAAGAGGGAAGAGAGAAAAGTACCATCCTCCGATAACATATTAATAAGAGTAGTGATGGTGGCTGTTACCAGTTCTGGCTCTATGTTATCATTACATGAATTAAGATTGCAGGAAAAAAATGCTACCAAATGTTGCCTCTGGTCTAAGAAAGATAATACATCTTATAATAGTACTCTAAGCTTGCAGGAGTGTCCTCTATAAATCATGATTTACCTCACTGTGCTGTAATATAATAGAGCCAACTTCTTATGAACAATGGGTCTTATGACAATAATAGGACTTTTATGGGTGTGAAAATCCATTGTCACAATTTATTATGAAAAAGACCTTGTTTAAGAGCCTAGGAGCTGTAACTGAGAAGAATATTCTTTTAAAAAATAATTTATATGTTAAATTATGTAACATGGAAAGAACAAAGAAGGAAAACCAGCTCAGCAAAGGTGTCTTGGGGAAAACTCATTTCAGATTGCTCACATAGAAACGGATTTAAACAGCATAAAGCCAGAGGTTGATTTCTTTTTTTTTTTTTTTTGAACAAGAGTGTGTAGCATGTTGTAGTTCAGAAAGCCATATCAGTTGGTTCTGAGCTAAATACTCTATATAGTGAGTCATCATTATTCAGCACCTATAGTGCTTAGAGGCATATGCACTGCAAAGTGAAGGTTACTGAGCATTTCAGAATTAGAGTCTGGCACAGAGGAGTTTGAATGACTCTGAGGTTCTATAAAGAAAACTGAAATCTTGTCATCTTAACATTGACATTAAATCAAAATGGTATAAAAGCATAAAGGAGGAGGGGGGATGGGATGGGGTTCTAGGGAGAGGAAATGGAAAAAGGGGATGACATCTGTATTGTAAATAAATAAAATATCTAATAAAAAAGAAATTACCTTAAGCCTTCTCTCCTACTGAGAGGACAAAGTAGGAACATTCTTTGATGTAATGTTATATAACTAGCCTATTTCTCTACTGGTAGTTAATAGCTAGGCATTGTTCCTAAGAGGTCAGGATTGATCTCTAATGATCATGGCAGTAACTATAATAATATTTTCTTAATAGAATCTTCTCTGGACACCTTGAACCTGTTTCCAGTCTTTTGTGAATCTGTGTGTGGGTTTGATTGACTGTTAATTGCATAATTCTGTGTAACAGGAAGAGACAAATTCATATTATCATATTAGAAAATTTTGAGGTTAGAGAAAAATGCAAAGTTTAGTGAACTCTCAGGGAAAAATAGTAGATGCCAGGGGCAAGAAAGATATACAGTAGTGTATGGTTTTAAAAATCACTCATACTTATTGAAGTTACTGGCCTTTGGGACATTAATACAAAAAAGGTATAAGATGTGTGTTTTATGTAGCATGCACATCCCTTCTTCACAAAATTTCCATTTTAAGTGATGATTATCAATGGAAAGAAAGCTACAAGTATTTAAAAATCACATAGGAGACACATTAACAGACAACTGAAGCCAGAAAATTAAATTACTCAAATATTCATGGAGTAGTCAAAGGAAAAAACTGGAAGAATCAAGGTAACAAGAAGTATAAAAATGTTCTCTCGATTTTAACTGTCAAGTGATCTTTCCTTTAATAGATGATGATGCAAGGATTAAGAATGGTGATTTTAAAACAATGATTTTGCATTGTATATTATATGTTAACAAGGAAAAAATGTAAGAATAATAACTATTCTGAAAGAATGAATCAAGTTGAAGCCATTTTGAATAAAACTCCCACACTGAATAGGGATAAAATGAAGTTCAAGTTCCCAAGACCTAGCTAGCTAGATGAATGACATCCTGTTTAGCAGGTTGAGCCATGAATGCTAAGCAAGTCACCACACCACAGTTGGGCAAATTAGAACAGGGTAAGTGTATCAGAAAAAGATGGTCCTAGGAAAGTTTCTTATCCCAGAATCCTGATTAGTGGAAAATGTAACTGTAACTTGACACATATGATTATGTTTTTTGTGATTTTTGTGCTTAAATGTTCTATGGCATTCTGCCACATATAGTCAGAGTTCAGCTTCAATATGTTCTACAATCCTGATCAATCAGTAGATGCTTGATTAAAATAAACTTCCCTGGTACATTCTCCTTCAGTTCTCCTTCAGCTCATCCCTCCTGTCTCCATACTCAGCCCCTCCCACCCAGTCCTTTTCACTAAGAGTACCTAATTTCTTAGCTATTTCTCCTTTTCTTCAAGAATAATAGTACTCTCCTAAGCCCTCCTTCTTACTTAGCTTCTGTAAGTCTGTGTTTCCTTTACTTTAGGGCTAATATCTGCTAGGAATTATTAATTCACTAGTGGGCACTGGTGTGGGTTCTTGAATCTTGTTGGGCTGTTGTGATTCCCACAGCTCCAAAGAGACTAGAGTGTAGGAGTCTTGACTGAGTTCACTCAGTGCAAGGGGCCCTGCCCAGCGGGGGGCAGTTCTCAACCTGAAGTTCCATGTGACCAGCCAGCTCACAGCCGGGAGAAACACGGGGTAGGGGAGAGAAGAAAGAGGCTCCGGCAGCACCCCACTGGAGAGACTATGTTACTGTACTCACTTAGCAGACTCAGCAGCTCAGCTAGCTTGTTTGGAGATGTGGGTCCCCATGGCTGGAATGCAGAGAGGTCCTCCAAGTGAGAAGTTAGGCACAACGGCTGCAGCAGCTTGGCATTAAAGGCCTTCTCCACATTTTCCCATAGCAGGCCCCAAAGACATGAGAAAGTCCATGTTCCAAAAGGGTTTATTTTCATGGTAGATGGTACATGGATCTGGATGTATCCCTGTAAAACTCAGGGCAGACCCTGAGTTAAATAGGGAAGGAGAAGGGAGAAGGGTCTGAGGAAGAATGCTTAATTGGCTCCACCCTCTGGCCTTCATTAGTAGTAAATCACTCTAGGACCTGAGGCCTCTATTCATGCTCTCTACCTGTGCTCTTTGGGAGGGGCTACATTGCCTACATGACTGAACAATGCAGGTCAAATGGAGATCTTAGACAGAGTGTTAGGAGCCTGGATTCTGGGAGCAAGGCAGAATAAATGCCTGTCCCTTGTAGGGTCTCCGGGCTACTTCCAGCCAGCGCTCTACCAAGACCCCTTTCACTGCCCTAAAAATATCCACTTATATTACCATTCTTGCTTTATGGGTCTGGAATACCTCATTCAGAATAATTTTTTGTACTTACATACTTTTGCCTGCAGATTTTATGTTGTCTTTTGTTTTTAGTGGCTGAGTAAACATCCACTGTGTAAATGTACCACTTTTTCTTTATCTATTCTTTGGTTGAGGGACATCTAAGTTGTTTCCAGTTTTTGGCTACTATGAATAAAGTTGGTGGTATGAAATAGTTGAGCAAATATCCTTCTGGTATGGTGGAACTTCTTTTGGGTATATGCCCAGGAGTGTTATAGCTTGGTCTTCAGGTAGATCTATTACCAGTTTTCTCCCCTGCTTCACATCCTTGCCAATATGAGCTGTGTCTTGATGTTTGATCTTAGCCATTCTAACATGTGTCTGATGGGCTATCAGAGATGGACCTAGGCCCTTTGTAACTATGTAACTGTTGTACAGCTGGATCTTTATGTAGGACTGCTAAAGTAGGAGCAGAAGCTATCTCTGACTCCATTGCTTGTCTTTGGATCCAGGTTCTTCTACTCTGCTACCTTGTCTAGCCTTAATAGAAAGAGGTGCCCTAGTCTTACTGCAACTTGTTATTCCAAGGCTAGTTGATAACCATTGAAGCCCACCCATTTTCTGATGAGAAGGGGAGAAGGGGTGGATAGGGGTGGGATGGGATATGAGAGGGAGACGAAGCTACCATCATTATGTAAAGTAAATAGATAGTACAAAACAAGATAAAATTAAAAATGAAATTTCCTTTTCTTTGATTGACTTGATATTTGAGTCATATTGGACTAAGTAGACCCTGTAACAATTCACAAGGAATGATTTTATTTACAACACCTAGAAATATGTAAATATGATATACATTGTCTACATTATATCATTTAGATTTACACATGTAAATACACATTTGGCATGTATAATAAGACAGACCATGTTAGCTATATTTTATCTAAGGTTAAATAAAACAAACAGAAATTTACTCATAGAAGTTATTTATAACAAGAAGAAATGAATTTTTAATATTTACATTTAAGCATCCAAGTGTATCTACAGACTTTTCTCTTTTTCTCTGTTTGTTTGTTTGTTTGTTTGTTTGTTTTTACTATTATTCTTCAGGTTCATATTTATTTTGAGGAAGCTGTGGATTTCAGAGGGGGTCAAGAGGTGAAGTCAGGAAAATGGGGAAAGGAAAATCATAATCATAGTATATTGTGAAAGCTCTGTTTTCTATAGAGAAAAAAATCAAAACTAAAAGAAAGAAAAATCATTTCCATTTAAGAAGCATGGGGAATTATGTTCAATTAAAACATGTTGAATTTACTTTCTAATGTAAGAGGAGAAGCACATAGCATTTGGTTGCGTGTAATTTTATAAACCCACCCTAGCTCCGCTAGGCATTAAAATCAGTAGGCACTGTTCCTCCTTAGGTGACGCTGTCTGGCTCTGGTTCCTGCTGCTGGCTTGCTAAGCCACTCCAACTGATCCTTGCTGAGAATGCCTGAAGTAACCACTTGTATTCCTCAAAGTGACTGCTCTGGGAGTTGGCTGCAACCATTGACTGACAAGGTTTCATCCTCTCTCTTGCCCACCTAAATCATCACAAATAGAAAACACCAGACAGTCATAATATTTAATATCAGCCAGATTTGACCAACACTACTATGCAAAGAACACATAACTCAGTTATAATAGTTATATGTTATATGTCTATTTTGGGCAGATATACCACTAGACTATGCTATTCCTCAGCTATGCTATCCCTTGCTACTTGCATCTTTCTCAAGTCCACATGGTTTTGTTCCATCTTCAACCTCCTCTTTTTTCATTTTCCTCCTCTCCATCCCTCCATCTCACCATCCCCTTCCTCCTTCCCCTCTCTCCTTCTTTAAAACTTCCAACCCCACCTTTCCCTTCCATTGCACAATCACAGCCCCAAGTCTTTATTTGACCAGTTAAAATGGGGAGCAGGTTCACATGGAATCCCTTGAGTACATGATCTGCTCCCTGTTGAGGGAAGGATTAGCATCAAAATACAAACAGCAACAACGCAATCAACAACAACGCTTTTAGATTTACTACCATCAAAATGAAAGTCATCCAATCTGTTATTAGCAGCTACTGATCCCTCATGTGGGGACATGACAGCCTGATGAAATGATACACCATGTTAAATAAATATAATCATATTTCAGATCATCAGGTCAATCATAAATTAAAAAAAATATTGATCAGGTGGATAATCTCTTAGGTTTTAATGCATACAGGGAGGGTTTAGGCAAGGCACACAATCCCGACAAAAGGTATTTTTCTGGGAATTGTTCACTCTTAAGTAATATTTTTTCATTTTACTCCTAGGCAAGGGAGGGGGAAGAAATGGGATGAGGAACTATGGGAGGAAGTACTGAGGGGAGTGCAGGGACTAGAATGTAAATAAGTAAAATAATTTAAATTAAAAAATGAAATTAACTACTTAAACTTTTCATTTAAAATTTCTTAACAATTTTAATTTTAAATTTTTGTTAATGAAGTTTATTTCCAGGTTACCTTTTATACACTAACATATAAATGTCCTAGAAGAGTGTCAGCTTATACCTTCCAATGAGTTTCTACTTACTAAGTAAAGGTGATACTGTAAGTACTACAGAACAGATTTCTGTAGAAACATTTATATTTGTAGGTTTAACAACTGTTGTATAAAAGTGAGTGCAGGGCAGATCTGGGTGAAACCCTTAACCAGCTTGCAGATCTTTAACCTCTCAGTGTCTCCATATGATCAAAAGGAAGAGAAAGAGTTTGGGGCATAAATCTCTCAGGCTTATGATAAAAGGAAAAATATAATTATTAGTCACTCAAAATTGTTACGTGAATAAAGGACTTGCCATAAGTTCTGATGACCTGCTTTGAATCCTCAGAACCTACATGATTGTGAAAGGAGACAATCAACCCCACAGAGTTGTCTTCTACCATCCACAAGCATGTCATGGCACACAAAATCCCTCATCACACCCATACACAGACATACACATGCAATATACACCATTCACACACTCAGTAATATACAAATAAAATAACAGAAGTTTCACCTTACAGGGAATTCGCAACCATACAGTAACAGCAGTGACCAAGGAACACATATTTGAGTTGCCCTAAATATATATTTAAATGTGAAAGTGGCTTCATGAAGTTTTATAAGAACATAACAAAGTCTTAATTCAACTCTCTCTCTAAAGACATGGGTGAGAATTTTGTAAGCTCTCTAAAGTATGAAGTCGGTTAAAAATCTCATATGAATGATGGAAGTGCTCTTTGTGGACCTAGCCCTGTCTGAATAGCTATCGGTATTATGGTCATGTCTCCTGAAGGACAAAAGTTTTTTTCATTTGGGGACAGGACTGCTAATAGGTTTTCCACAACTCCATGGATGGCTGGATATTCATATGCATATGGGTAGCACTTTCTAAACACAGGGAGCTATTAATAACAAAAGTAAAGAACATAAATTGGGGAGAGAGACTAGGGAACACTAGTGGGAGCTAATTGTGAGTTGATATGATTGAAATATATTGAATAAATATATGAGAAAATAAATTAAAATCTATAAAATCAGGAACTTTATAAAATGTTATATTTGGAGAAGATAAATTCAATTTTAACACATATATCATGAGTTTACAACTTAAATTATCTAAAATTTTGATAGACATGGTATTTGGAATGTGTTTTAGGAATGCTATGACATTGTATTTGCTTTTGCACATAGGCAGTCTATGCCTTCTTCATTCTCAACCACTCACAAATATAAAATGCTCCTTAACAATTCTAGTATATTTCTTCCATTGTAATTTTTTACCATAAGTTTCAAATAAAACCTTTAATATATGTTCAGAAAACTTAATTTGTAATTAAAAAATAAAATCAAACTGAGGCTTACATTGTCTATCTATACCATGTGTTATAACACTCTGCTATGAACATATGAACATGAGCAATTCAACATATACAGAACATCCAGGAAACATGTTTACTCTGAAATTTGACTAGCAGATTAATTTGGGGTTAAATTTCATGTGATAACATTGTTGCTATCCTGCACTTTATTATCCACCAAGAGTTACTTTATCATAGAATGTTTTGTAATAATTTAGTTTGCCAAGGTTCCCTAACTTCTATCATTCTCAATGTCCAAAAGATTACAATTATGACAACTTTAAATTCTGCTGCGAGCTATACCTGAATAGTGTAGAAGGAGCTAAGGTGGGAGGAGTTAGGAGAGGAAGAGGAATAGGAAGAGGAGGAGTGAGAGGGGCAGAAATGTAGGAGGATGGAAAGCCACACAGGTATGGAGAGCAGTGTGGGTAACTACTTTTATTTAGGTTAGCTAATTGAGAAACAGCTCTCTTTGTATGGGCATATTGTTATTGAGCTTTACCAAACATATAAAGCCTTTGATTAATCTTTAAGCATTGGAGTCTCATTTTTTCTACTTGGCCCATGTGGATGGCGAGATCGTCTGGGCAATGCCGAGCCTTGCTGGGACAGCGTGGAAGATTGCAGAACCATCTCCCATCCTGACCTCTCGTGAGTGGCAGGGCTGGTGTTTCTGGCAGGCTGGTTCTAGCTGCAGCGCACATGTGGCCTCTTGCCACAGAACATGGCAGCTGAGGTAGGCTAAGCTGCTACAGCTTAGATAGTCGGCTTGACCAGAGGTCATTTTAAATAATTACTTCAACAGAATTATATATATATATATAACATGTTTCATTATTTACATATGTAAATTTGTTATTTATTGCTAATTATGTAATTATTATATATAATTAATAATATACATATATGTATGTATGTATGTATAATGAAACATGTAATGACAAAAATAAAATGTGGCTCTGTGTAGAGAGAAAGCACAGTGAATATATTAATTAGAATATTCAAAACACACTTCAAAAAAGAAGTGAATATAACTCCTAAGTAGACTCATGAAAATACATTTTTTTCTTTTCTTTCCTTCCATAAATTTTTATATGTGTGCATGTTCTCTCTCTCTGTCTCTCTCTGTCTCTCTCTGTCTCTCTTTGTCTCTCTCTGTCTCTGTCTCTCTCTGTCTCTCTCTGTCTCTCTTTGTCTCTCTCTGTCTCTGTCTCTGTCTCTCTGTGTGTGTGTGTGTATGTGTGTGTGTCTGTGTGTCTGTGTGTCTGTGTGTATGTTAGCATCAGTGTAAAAGAGTAGACAGTGTGTTTGCATCAGTGTAGGCAAACAGACATGTGCTTGTGTGTCATGGAGTTAAGTGCACATATTTTTTCAAGTTTGTGGAGTCTTGAGTATGATATCATAGGATATCACGATTGCTTTTCCATTCTGTGATTTAAAGCAGGTTCTTTCACAAATCAAGACCAGGGAAGATAGATTTTCTAGCCATCTATCTCAGAGATCCTCTTAGTATTCCTTCTAAAAGAGACATCAGAACCCACCCAGTATTCTGCAGATTCTTGACATCTGAACTCTAGGCCTTTCACTTGTGTAGCTATTTCTCAAACTGTTGCATCAACTCCCCTCCCTCCCATAAGTACATTTAATATGTTGGAGGATAAGTTCAAGGGAGGTTGAGATAAGGACCTATAATCAATTGTTCTTCTAAGTTATGGAACACTTCTTACTTTATTAAACAAATAATACATTTACATACTAAAATATCATGCAGTGTCTCTCAGTATCTATCATACTGGATTGGTCAAGTGTGTCTTTGAAGATATCTTAATCTGTGGCCACACAAGTTATTTATATTAAATTACTCAGCTTGTCATGTAGTTTCACATACTGTTGTAAACTTATATATTTTTTAAGATTAACTACATTGTCTAATGAAAACATTTGTGCTAGTTAATTTTATGTCACCTTGAAACACCTAGAGTTATTAGAGAAGAGGAAATTTCTATTGAAAATTGTCTCCATAAGATTGGGTTATAGTGCATTGTCTTAGTATTAATTAATGTTACATAGATGTGGGTCCATTCCCTAGGACTTGGTGGTCTTATGTTCTATAAAATAATAACAATAATTTTAAAATGCTGAGTAAGTCATGAGGAAGAAGCAAGTAACCTTCACTCTCCATGGCTTTTGCATCACCTGCTTCCTCCAAGTTCCTGCCCTGCATGAGATTCTGTCCTGACTTTCCTCAGTGCTGAGCAGTGCTCTGGAAGCCCAAGCCATATCAACCCTTTCTTCTACAATTTGCTTCAGGTCACAGTGTTCCATCACAGCAATAGTAACACTAACTAAAACAGAAATTGGCACCAAGAAAATAAAGTATTACTATGACAGGCCTGAGCATATTTTGGGGAGAATCATGGAAGGACTTTGGAACTTTGGGCTAGAAAAAGAAGTGAGTGTTGAGAGTTCAGGGAGCTACCCTGTAGTAGCTTGGAAGATAATAATGTTGCAGAGAATATAGACCATAGAAGCTTTGTTAATGAAGTTTTAGAGACCCTACTCAGACATTTATGTGGTGAATCTGTGGTCTGATTAGTTGGGAGTGTGAATAATAAGAAACTAGTCCTATGACACTGAAACCTTTCCTTCAGTGAAATAATGAATGTTGGTCAACTGGATCTGAGAAGTTAGTGTTGATTATGTAGAGAACACCACTTTCCTCAATGTTACTGTTGTGCTTCTGCCTTCTGATAAACAAAGGCTGGATTGGGGTGATCCCCTCATTTAATCTGGGAACTAGGATTCTGATGGACTTTATATGCTTAGGTTAGGGAGTGGCACTATTAGGAGGTGTGGCCTTGTTGGAGTAGGTGTGTCATTGTGGGCATGGACATTAATAACCTAGTCCTAGCTTCATGGACATGTGTCTTCTTTTAGAAGCCTACAGATATAAACCTCTCAGCAATTCCTGTACCATGCGTCCCTGAATGCTGACATGCTTCCTCCTTGAAGATACTGGACTGAATCTCTGAACCTATAAGCAAACCCCAATTAAATGTTGTCTTGAAATGTTTAAGAGTTGCCTTGGTCATGGTGTCCTGTTCACAGCAGTAAAGTCCTAATTAAGACAGAAGTTGGTACAAAGGACTGTGGTATTGCTTTGATAGGCCAAATCATACTTTTGTGCAAAAGAATGTGGATTTGGGGACTTGGATTTTGAAAGCAGTGGAATGCTTTAGTGGGGCTTAATGGGCTATCCTAGTAAGAATATGAAAGACTTTGCTGCTAAGATAGATTTGAACTGTACAGACCTAGCTCAAGAGGGTTCAACAAAGAAGAATTTCAATATGTGGCCTAGAGATTGTTTTTGTTTGCTGAAGAATGTGGCTGCTTTCTGCTCTTGTCTGAAGAGAATAACTATGACTAAGGTAAAGAGCTTTATATTAATTACTTTGAAATGGAAGTCTCAGAACATCTTGGTATAAATTCTGTCCTGTGCTTACTAAATTTCACTCTTATAAAGAGCATTTTAATGAAAAGGAGCAAGCTGAGAAAGAAAAAAATACAAAATATATGGTTGAAGTATTAAAGGTGCACCAGGAAATAGAATAGAGCTCAATCCTATGTTCTAGGATATAACAGATTAAAGGACTTTGAAGTAAGATTGTATCCAGTTAAATTTAGATCGAGGCATGATAACACATACCTTTAATCTTAGGAGATAAAGCTAAACAGATGTCTGAGTTCAAGGCCAGCTTGGAACAGAGTATGTTCTAGGTGAATATAAACCTAAGTGCAGGCATGTTGCATACTTTTAATCCCAGGGGGGTAGTAATGAAGATCTCTGAATTCAAGGGAAGTCTACAGAGCAAGATCCAAGACAGTCATGCATAGGCAGTGAAGGAGTTGGGAAACATAAAGCTAGAAATAATGTAGTAGAACAATGGGGCCATGTTTCAGCTCTTGCAAGCTGCATAACTTGGCAGCTTCAATCATGTGGTTCTGGCTTTAGAGTGAAAATTAGAAGAGACAACTGGGACAATTAATGCTTGTTAGCTGGAGCTACGAAATTAGCTATAATTAAGAAGAGACCAGCATCACTGAGGTGAATTCTGCTGGGAAGTGTTTTTTGAAACTCTAAAGAAGTTGTTTTCCAGAGATAGCCAAAGATGTACCTCAAACTACACTTGTACTTGGTAATGGGTTAGAGTTACCTAGGTGGTACTTGTTTTGAAGGCATGATTTATCATGGACTACAACTGTGGCTTGGCACTGTGAGAGACCATGGAAAGACATTGGTGAAGGTACAGCCTCAATTCCATTTGACAGTCCAGGACTAAAGGGGTCATGCAAAGTATTTGAGGCCTGGCACCATGAAGAGAGCTTATGAGACACTATTAGTGAAGTCTAGTTGCATTGGGAGAACCCCGTGTATTGGAGATGCCAGAAACATTGGATGATCACCAAGAACAGCAGCAGCAGTGGAACGAATCAACCTGAGATTAGGGTGCTAGAGAGGGCAGAGCTGGAGAAGTGATGCTAGCCCTTTGGAGAAGTCCAGAAGACCATGTAAGACCCCAGACATTGAAGTTTCCTTGGAGACCCAAGGTGTTTGAGATGACAGAGCCATCAGTTATCTTCTGAGGAAAGCAGATAACAGGGGGTGGAACCAGCCTAGTAAAAAGAAGTTTGTTGCTGTCAACAACTATGAAAAAGCAGTTGTAGATCTGAAGATTGCTTTGACATCAGACATGGAAATGGAGAGTTTCCTCAGCTGGTTTCCTGTCTTGCTTTGGGGGCTATAGTTAAGTGATTGGGTGAATATCAGGAGAGACCTTGAACTACGGACTTTTAAAATTGTTAAGACTGCTGTAGACTATGGGGACTTTTGAAGTTGGACAGAATGTATTCTGTATTATTCTCTGTTTAGGTATGGCCCCCATAGACACATATGTTTGAACAAGCCTATGGAGGCCAGGTCGTGAAATGTAATGGTTTGGGAGTGGCACTATTCAGAGGAGTGGCTTTGTTGGAGTAGTCTTGCCACTGTGGGCTTGTGCTTTAATAATCTAGTCCTAGCTTCCTGTAAGTGGGTCTTCTTTTAGAGGCCTACAGATGAAGATGTTGGCCTCTCAGCTATTCCTGTGCCATGCCTGCCTGAATGGTGCCATGCATTAATATTACCTTGAGGATACTAGATTAAATCTCTTGACCTGCTAGCCAGCCCCAATTAAATGTTGTTCTTACAAGAGTTGCCTTGGTCATGGTGTCTGTTTACACCAGTAAAAGCCTAACTAAGACAAGGACCATGTGTGTAAGTGATGTGAGATATCCAATTATGTAGAACTATCGCCACATGTTACACTTTCAAACTAATACATAGATGATAAATAGATTAAATAGATAATAGGCAATGATTGATAAACAGACAATATATTATAAATAGTTGTAACATGATTAATTGATAGATGATAGATGATAGAGAGATATAGATAGTGATACTTGAAGGATAGATAGGCGTATATAAATGTATATGTATAAGTAGATAGATAGTTTATAGGTAGATACATGATAGATGATAGATAATAGATTAAAAATAAATAGATGATTGATAGGTAGTAGGTAGTAGATAGATGACAGAGAGATTGAGAAATAATTACTGATGGGTGATGGAGAGATAGGTTCAAATTAGATAGATGACAGACAGAGATAAATATATTGATAGATAATAAACATACAAAAATTTAGATAGATAAATGAAGATAGATGATAGACAAATGGTAATGATAGATAAATGTTCAATAGATTGATAAATAGATAATATCTCTATAATAGGTAAACAATAAATAGATACATGATAGACTATAGATATATACTTGATAGGTATATACAGATCGATAGATAAATAGATGACAGATGAAAAGTATGTATTAGTTTAACAAGGTAATGAGTTTCACTATTATATCTTCATACATGTGTACAAGATACTTTGATCATATTCCACTTACTTGTCAAGGACCAGCCTCTGCTTAGGTAGGAGTTCCTGAGAGAAGAGATGTCTTGAAGTGGTGAATCAAATGTCTTGAAGTCTAATCATGGGTTACAAGCTAACAGCCTATATTCTGTTCTAGACAGCTTTTCCAGATTGCTTTCTTTGTAGCCAGTTTTCACTTGCAATTATAATTTTTTTTTAGATAACTCATCTTTTTCAGATTAAAAGTCCAGTCTTTTATTTACATATTAATTCAGACGGGTACATTTTTGTTTACCACATGAATCAGTATCCCATAATCCCATTCCCTTGATTCTCAGAAAAGACAGCAAGCACATTTTATTTTATTTTTTGACATTGTAAAAGAATTCAGAGACCTGCCGGCCTTTTGTAAGCATAGACAATACGCTAGATACATGGGACTCTGAAGTAAAATTACCATTTCTACCACAACTGGACCTAAACGCCTTAACCCAGGCTGACATTGAACTCAAGAATCTGCATGCCTTCGTATCTTCCTGACAAGCTGGCTCAAAATGAAGCTACCTGTGTTCTTTTATATTGGTGAAGTTTCTCATATAATTCGTATAGCACTGTTATATCTTACATAATTGAGAAATTATATATCTTAAACTCATTTTGGCAGAATTCTTTTCCACAGCCTTATGTGCTTTCTTGACGGTCTCATTGTTTACCAATTTGCTGAGAGATAGACACATCTTTGCTTCTCAGACCCAAGCTGCTTCTAATTATCATGGAGTCATTAACCTTGGCAGCGAGAATAATCCTAAAGGAAGAGTAATATCCATACTCATACACACACATACACACACACACACAGACACACACACACACACACACACACACACAGGCCTTAAGTTCACAGAAACAATTGACACTTGTGGAAGTTCACACCCTGCTGGTTCTGTTCTAAGGGCAGGAACCATGTCATTCCATCCCTGTCATGGCTAAGCTGGACTAGGCTCTTAATTGTTCTATCTCTACACTGGTACTTATATCCTTCCTAGTTCTATATTCTGTTTGTATTGCTCTTTTTTCTTGTTTTATCCCTTATGTGTCAGAAAACACTGAAATACTAGTCATTCTGTGTCTGAGTTACTTCACTTTACATCATGAACTTCCAGCCCACCTATTTTTCTTCAAGTAGCATGGCTTTGTTCTTCTTACCAGCTGAATAATATCCAGTGTCTGTAAAGACCACACTTTATTTGTTAAACTAATAAAGTGATGACAACTAGGCTGAATTCATGGCTGTTTGGTTATTGTAAATTGAGCATTGGTTATGTAAAAATAAGATGGCTGGTCAATATTTGATTCTTTTGTAACATCCAAACCAAAATATTTAATAAAATAGTTGACTACATAGTCACTTCTTAAAAACTATCTAAACCCAAACATCAAAATGCTGAAATCATTTAGATATTGTTTTAGGGTTTTTTTTTTCTTTTTTTTTTTTTTTTTTTTTTTTTTTTGGCTATGAATAGACATCATGCCCAAGGCAACTCTTGTTAACAGGCAACATTTAACTGAGCCTGGCTTTCAATTTCAGAGGTTTAGGACCATTATCATAATGGTGGAAAGTATGGCAACATACTGGCAGACATGGTGCTGAAGGAGCTGAGAGTCTTACATCCTGATCCCAAGGCAATCAGGAGAAGACTATCTTCCATAAACAGCCAGGAGGAAGAGGATGTCTTCCACAAAAGGCATAGCTTAAACATTAAGCTTAAAACCTATATCTACAGTGTCACTTCCCATGGGCCAGCATATTCAAACCACCACAGATATATATCCTATATTGCTAATAAAGTAGTCTGCAGTGAGAAAATTATCACCATAGTATTTATATTTTCATTTTTTAAATGTAAGATATCTGTCTGAAATATCTCACAGTGAAGTTTAGTGATATATAAAAATATAAGAATACTTTTCTTCCACATCATATAATATAGTTGATCTAATTCTTTATGAACATCACACAAATTATTAGTCAGTAAAGGATTTCATTCATTCAGTTTAGAAAAATGAATAAAACTCAGAGTACATGAGCCCATTGTTTTGTGTAGTTAGTACTTGAGATATAAGAAAACCTTCACTACCTTTTTATAATTTTTTCAGGTAAGTTCACTGGAAAAAGCTATGTCACAGAAAAATAAAGTCCTAGCAAAACAGAAATGGCTTATAGCCTGAGCTAAATGATATCCAGGCTGAGGACATAAGCTAAGTGGCTCTGTACTTGTCTCATACATGTAAGATGGTAGTGAAGTAAACCAACAAAATACAATATAAAGAGAAACTAAACAATAAATGCTTCAAATATTAAAGTATCAAAATATATGAATAGAAGGTCTCTGTTTGTTGGTAGCAATTTTATATATAAGAAAGCATATTTTCATATTTTTCCCCATAATTGGTGTTTTTTTTTTCTGGCTGAAGGTTCTTGCTGTCTTTTAATCTTGAAGTTTGAAGTTTGTTTTTATTGCAATGTTAGCTTCCTGACAATGATGAAAGGAAAGGCTATTTCAAAATACAGTAGGATTTTGTTGTCACTGGTTCTTATATGGTAAGAAATACATGATACAGTTTATGTTTTACTTACACCAGAGTCTTTGGCTTCCTTAACTTTACACCATATTTGAATAACATGGCTTAAATACGATGACATATGCCATCATTCTAACTTAAATAAATAATGAAAACTACTTCATATGACAGAAATTTTGTTGTTGTAAATAAAACACTTTGATCTTTAAAATACTTGAAAACATATGTGAGAGGAAAAAAATCTACCCAATACAAACTTTGTCACATTGACTCAATTAATTTATCAAAAACCTGTTATGTAAGTAAATTCAACTGATACTAATGTACTTCCTATTTGCCATAGGAGTATAGTTTTAAATTTGTATGATGTATATTCATTTACAAATTTATAGTTATATTTAAGTCTGTCATGTACTTACATTTGTTTTACCCATTATTAAACTCTTCTGTTCCTCATATCCATTCACAATAATATTGTTCGTATTCCAAATGGCTTCATTATATTCATGATGTACATATTTGTATATATGTTATATATACATAAATATTCTCATGTATAAGCATATGTGTGTATATGTACGCATACATATATTTTTATACTTTAATTTGATTATTTTAACTCCCTTCTCATTGAAAACAAAAGAGCATCTTTGTGATGCATTTAACTCAGACACAATTTGAAGAATGTCAGTCAGTTTTCTGTTATGAATACCCAATTTCACAGTTTAGTTTTTAACTACTTCAAATTCTTGTGAGTAGATCTAAGTTTTATTGATTTAACGTCAGTTGGAGGTGAATGTTAGATTTTCTTTGCAAATATTTTTATCTTTGTGAAACAAATAGCATTGATTTAAATTTAACAGGTCACACCACTGAATACATATTTTAAGGACTACTCAAAGGAACATTTTAGACTTATCTTTCTCTAGGAGTACATAATGTTAACTGTTTTCACATGTGGTCCATGATTAAGGTAAACAACTAAAGTGTGCTTAAGACATTGTTTTTGGATGCAAATGAAAGAAAGCAGTGGTAGAAATCCTGTAAATTTTAAATTTTTCTTTGTTTGTTTGTTTAGGTAAAAGTGGATATAAGTAGAAACTATAACATACACTGCACTGGACACATTTATAATGTTAAGCTATGTACCACAGTTGAGTCATAAAAATCGTGAAGCATTATCATATTTTTGTCTTGATTGAGCATGGAAGTTACTAAATGGAATCAAATAAACTTTCTCAGTTGTTAGACATGAAGATCTCATAGTAGAAAGCAAATTTCAAGTTTTATATGTATGTACTCTTTTCCAAAACCTTAAATGCAATAGAAATCACTTATTTTTTTTATTTATATCTTAGATTTCAATCAATAATGTTTAGAAATTCCAAATGAAAGGAAAATATGATTGAAATTTTAGAGGAAATATTGACAGAAGTAGCTAAAACTTAATATTGTAATTAAGGGTAAAATATTTTTAAATTAATATAGTGTGTTTATTAAAATAGTAATAGGTTGGAAACATAATAATTAGAGATTGATTAGACTTTTAAAATATAGAGTTTTGTGTAACTCATCTAAAATCAAGATTTTTGAGTTGAATTAGACATTATTACATATAGTATATGCTATCAAAGTTGAACAGGGAGACAAAATGAAGCAAGTTAAAGGTTTTGAAGACAAGTTTACCAGGATATAAGAGATCAGATATGAAGCTCGTGGCCATGTGATCTCTAAGTAGCTTCATCTCTGAAGTTTGTAACTTGACCTGGCACAATGCTGTGGCACAATGAGTAGCAGAATTTAGTCAGTTTTTTTGTTTACTTAATAGCAAAAGCAAGAATCACATAACTAATGAAGGAGACAGGCCCGAAGACTGAAGGAATAGGGTATCATTGAATTGAATGGATTATGCTTCAGTAGATACTGGGAAAATATCAACTAGTGAAAGGACTCAAGACTCAGGTAAACTCTTACATACTATAGTGAAGGAAGTATATAAAAATAGAACAAAACAACTATCTTGTTTTAAATTGGAAAACAAAGCTCAAACCCTTTGGTGAGAGACAAGTCTTAATGCTTAAACAGATTCATTTGATTTTTCATTATAATAACTGCTATGAAGCTACAAAGAGGAATAATCAGCAACATAACAATTTCTGAACACCCAAAGTTAGTATTATTCACGACCTTATAAAAACAAGTCTCTAGTTTTACTCATATGTATGGGATATATGTATGTACAATGCATAATTATACATTCTAGTAGGTGAACTATATGATAAAATAAAGTATAGCATCTAGGAAGGAGAAACTCTGAACGACTCAGAACGACTCTCAAAAGAGGAAGCATGTCAAATGCACTAACAGAAGCCAGTAGCCAGTGGCAATAAAAGAAGAAAGATAAATCAAATTTCGAGATCAAAATGCCCTCATATGTTAACATATCATTGAATCCACTTTACAAATACTCAAAATTCAGTTTTTAAACTCATGTATTGTTTATGTAATAAATACTTGTTCATAAAAATATGCATCAATATATTCCCAGCAGTGGTATCTGTCAACCTTACTAATATTTGTGTGCCACAGATGAAGGAAAGTAAATGAGAATGTCTCTGTGACACAGTAAAGAAAACAAATCTTCCTTTCTTTCTCATTTCTGTTGAATACAATGCAAAGAAATTTACATCTGATTTTATGAATATTTTTTGTGTGAATGATGTTTCTTATTCTCAACCTAAAAATTCTATTTTTTCTAGAAATACAACTTGTTTTTCAGCGCTAATTTGGATACTCCATAATGGCAAATATTTTTTATGTTGAACCATAGGGAAAAATTAAAATTAAAATATGAACTAAGTTTCATTATCATGTGAGGATGTACACGCCTATAACTTACTGAGGTATTGTGGGAGAATCCGGAAACTTTAGATGAATGTTTTGCTGTATCAAATTGCCACTGAGGAATGTCCTCTAGGTTTTTACCTCTCCATCTGTCTCTGCCACAGCGCCCATACTGTACTGATGCTGAAACACTCATACACTTTGAAGCCACACAGGAAATTCTTAAACCATGAACCAAAAACAATTCCTCCATATTTGGAGTTGTTTTTGTTTATTATTTTATCGCAGTGGTGAGAAACAATGATCTTTAATATGACAGCACTTCTTTTATTTCCTTATGTTCATGAGAGTCCCCCTAGATAAAAATTTGTTTGCTTAATAGAAATGATCTAATAGTCTCTTGCTTTTTTCATCAATAATTTTCTATTTTTTTCCTGAGAAGGCTTTCAACGTCTTGCTGTATTTAAAGCTTTCTCTGGTAAATAACAACAACAACAACAACTAAAACCTCATGTATCTTCCACTAATAATCTGTACTTACAAACTCCTTGCAATTCCCTTCCTCCTATTTTGATGTATGAAGTAAAAGGTTTAGTATGTTTTATTCTACTTCAGGCTTTGTTTGCTTCATAAAAAAGATGCCAGTCACTGATGAACATACTGGTAGGCACCTGTGGTTTTTCAGGTAAACATTATTAACTCGAAAATGCTTCCACAGTATGCTAACAGACAGGGGAAGTCCTTGACCTATTAACTGCAGCTATGGGATTCCTCAATAATGTATTCCACCGGTTGCAGCTCCAGGTAAATTCAAGAGACTAATTTGGTTCCTCTTCAGATTGCATTCAATCAATGGCTCAGTCCATTTGGAAAATCAATATCCACAACTATCATCTTTGAAGAAGCACATTATTCAGCAAAACCTAATTATCATAAATACTCCCTCTAATATTACGGCTCTTGACTATTGTGTTAAAAACATGAAATAAGATTGTCTTGACATTTTTAGTGAGTGAATCTGTAACAGCAACAGGAAATTAGATTTCTGTATTACAATATGCTGTTACAATTTTTTTTGTATTGTGATTCTTTTTTCGAGTTTGGATATTTGTTCAAAATTAATCTGGAGCTATACTAATCATCACCTCTTTCAAATTTGTGAATACATAAAAAAATGGCAGAAGTACTGAAAATCAGCTTCCCATTCTCAAAGCCTCCCTAGAAACAGCTACAAATTAAAAACTAATTTAAAGCCAAACTATACATGCAGCCATTTATAAGATTAATATACCTGAAATAGCAAGAATTGCATCCAAAATCTAAACTAGTAAACAGAATTTGTATGAAATAAAAATAATCATTTACTGTAGCTATTATAAATATCATTCAAATGTATTTTCCAACTGTGAATGATTCTACAAAGTCCAATAACTACGATATTGCTGACTCCAGAAACCATGCCTGGGGTAGATGTAGCCCTAGCTTTTATGAATCACATAGGTGTTATTTTCTGACAACAGATAGTCATCATAATATTTAATGAGATATGTAAATTGATTCTGAATTTGGAAAGTTTTCTATCATTACACTAGAGACTAGTGATACATGAAACCCTGGATATTTAAAACATACACTGTTTGAATTAATAGTAAGGATATCAAAATGATTCAGAGAAAGCTCAATTTGAAGTTGTTTGAAAAATGTAAAGCAAGAATAACATACATATGCAAAAATATAGCTAGATATTTATCAATAAACTCAGTAGTTAGAATTAAGTTGATATGGGAGAATACTGACGTATGTGTAATTTCAACTTAATCAAGTTATAAGTATGTGGTAAAAATTGTTTTACATGCATCCCATATTGATCTACTATATCAGCACGCCCAATCCTCGATCAGAGTCACATGGCATTATTTCATGTTCTGTTATTGTATTTTATAACTATTCTATTTTGTCAATTTTATTCTCATGAATGGAATGACAGTTTTGCCAAACTATTAATTTGAAAATGAAAAATAAACCAAGAAAATGAATTTATCCTACTACCACAGAATATAGACATGGTAGTTTGATATTCTTACATTATAATTATTATTACTATTTATTGTTATTTTAATTCATCATCATCATTACTGGTTCTGTGTATGCATGTGGTGTGTTTATAAGGGCATACATGCTATGTTGCATACGTAAAATTCATCAGAATATGCTGTGGAATTAAGTTTCTCTTTTACTTTCCTGTGAATTCCAAAGGTCAACATCAGTTCCTCAGGGTTGTAAGGAAGTAATTTTACTCACTGAGCCATCTCCCAGATATTGATGAGATTTAAAAATAAGTTACAAAGAACAATGTCCTACAAACTGCCAATCTGCTTACCAGGAGCTATCCTCAGGGAACTGGCCTGGTCCTAGAGGACAGAGAGTTGCAGGTTTCTGAGGGGAAGCCTGAGCAAGGTGGGCTGTCAGGCCTCCTTTGTGGCTTCTCCAGTGTTAGGAGGGGGTTCGCTGTAGGCAGCTAGGGGCCATGGTCAGGGCAGCGGAGAAGTTGTGCTAAGCTACAGCATTCAGTTGGTTGGGCCAGGTTTAGGTCCAGTAATGAATGCTTTGGGAGAATGTCTTCCCTGAAATGTTAGAGCCTGATAAGACAGGTACACTCAAACACTCTTTGGTGAAATAACTCCTGCACTTTATTCCTTGTGGATAGGACGTTAAAAGTATTTGGGGGTGGGTTGGGATCTAGAGTCAGATGCTTTCTATTTGCTTGGTTGTGAAGTTAGGGATATCTCATCTGCATGTGGAAGGATTTCAGGTGTTGTCCCTATGTAACTGATTGTCACAGTCCTCTCAGTGGGGTGTCCTGATCACATTCCAGGGCAGGAACCTGGTTGGGTGTAGATTTAGAAGCCTAATGTTCTCAATTAAGAGAAGTGTCAGTGTTCTTGAATTCTCTCAACCTTAACCAGGTCTTCTGTCTGGCGGCACAGTCTATTGCCCCACAACAAATTAAGATTCATAATGTATACTTTTTATTTAATAAGTAATAATGACATTAAATTCAAAATGTTGGTGATCCAAAGTTGCTGATCTGATACAAACAATGAAAAATGTATGAGGTTATAGACGTGGCTCAGTAGTTGAGAGCATGATTGCTTTTCCAGAGGAGACAGGTTCAAATCCCAACACCCACACAGCAGCTCACAACTGTCTGTTACTCCAAGAAAGACATGCTCATACAAACATAAATGAAAGGAAAATAGCATTGCACCTAAAATAAATAAATAAATAAATAAATAAATAAATAAATAAATAAAGTGTATTATGGGAAGCCATGACAAGGCCTTACTTTTAGTAAACACTCACCCTTGGCTCTCCTACCTTCTATTATTCTATTATTCTTTCTGCTTACCTTCCATGATTCACTTGCTGTATTTTTAGTTCTCAGAACTTGAAACAAGGCCTCATAGGAACCCGCCTTAGTAACTCTTCCTCCTGATCTTTAGATTTAGCCAACATTCTGCTAGATAGATGTTTTTAGAACCCATGGTAATGGCAAGGCTTTGTGAGAATAACCTAGTTAGACCTCACAACTGCAGCCAGCTTCCTCCACCTGCAAAGCCCCCTTTCCCTTCCTGCCCTCCCCATATCCTGTTTTCAGACTATATAACCTGTGTGAACAATAAAATCTTTGCCAGCTTGATGAGACTTCTTGACTTGCTGTGCCTCCTTATTTTCTCACACATCTCAGTCCTCTCCACAGGGTTTAAGGGTCCCACTCTATTGTCCAGCTGGACTGGACAGTGTATAGGTACTGGGGCTAGAGACATGGTTCAATGGTTAAGAGAACAAAGCTGTTGTTATGATCCAAATTTGGTTCCCTGCATCCGTGTTGGATGTCATACAACTCCTTGAAACTCCAGTTTTAGGAGTATCCAATCAATCTGCTTTATGCTAGTATCCAAAATCCACAGACATAGGACATATGCATAGACTTATAGACATATTAAAAAACAAAAATGAAAAAATATTTCCATGGTAGATACTTGAATGTATAAGGTAAATATTTAGAAGTATAATACTATACATATGTTTGCTAGGACCAACAGTGGTGTGTGTGTGTGTGTGTGTGTGTGTGTGTGTGTGTTTGTGTTATTTCTGGTGAACTCAAACATGGATGGGCATTTTTCAGAATGTGTAGGAATAGAATTTTCAAAATATTTTATTTTGAGAATGCTGGAATTGGGTATCTAATAACATGAGATTCAGTGACATTTGTGTTTGTAGTACTAGCACTAGAATGAAATTTGAGGGCCTATGGGATTGCTGGAAATAGGGATTTGCAAAATATATTCACTGGATATTGTTGATACACCACTTGCAAAAAATAGTAGTTTGATGGGTAGATCTATGACATTTTTACATGTTTTTCCAATG
Source organism: Grammomys surdaster (assembly GCF_004785775.1). Taxonomy (NCBI): domain Eukaryota; kingdom Metazoa; phylum Chordata; class Mammalia; order Rodentia; family Muridae; genus Grammomys; species Grammomys surdaster. The sequence goes on along the minus strand of NW_021604564.1, from coordinate 29,789,963 downwards.
TGAAAGAAAACTATAGTTTGAACTCATTACTGGATAAAGTAGTAAAATATGGTTAAAATTATGGTATTAAAATTTCTGCTGCATGTGCCAAAAAAGAACTACAAACTCCACTTTATGACTTGATGGAGACTTTTGCCTCCTTTTTTATAGGTTGTGCCTACTCTAAAAAAATTGGAACACTTCATCTTGATACTTACTGGATTACAATCTATGTTGAATTCTGTGTAATAATATGAATTTTCCTATTAGTGTAAATGCATTCATTTTGTTGTATGGAATCCTGTAATATGGTATAAAATACATTAGATAAATTGAGTCCCTAAATTCTGATGATGATTCTTTTCCAGTATGAAATGTCTTCTGCTCCAATACCCTCCCAAGACCAGTGATAATAACTTCTTCATTTCTCTCTGATAAATATTGCCTCTCAAAACTACAATGGTCACTTCAGAAGCAGTAGCAAAGTTAGGCACTACAAATTATTATGACGCATTTCAGCAACACCCTGTCCTTCCCAATATTGAAACAGAATTTCAAATGCTGGCTGATCTCTAATAGTTGAGGACCTTCTGTGGAGGTGCACATTAAAGAAAACTCAGTCCGCAACAGATGCAGTTGAAAATGTAGGTCATATAAGGAAAGAGATATTAATGTGTAAAGTGATATTGGAAGTGTAAATTACCTCCATGACCCATGTAAAACTGGATTTGCACTCCCTGTTGGGAAAGGTGTATGTCTGAAATACTGACACCTCATGGGGGACTTGAGTAGTATAATAACCTGTAGTCAAGTCAGTGGGCAACACCCTCATTTTACCAGAAGTGTAAATGACAAAGAGTCCTCACATTTGGATTATTCTTCTAGGTAAAGAGTCAGAAAAACTTGAGATGCCAGTAACTAGAGAAGGGATACAGAATGGAAAATCATATGAGGGAGTTATAGATTCTAGTCATGATCCCACGACTGGTTACATAAATAATTGACATTAGAAATTAATACTACAAGGTTATTACTTATAAAGACAAAGGTAACATGGCTTGTGTTCTTATATAAAAGACACTGAGAAATTAATATTAAATCTTAGAACTACATATATCAAAGTGAACTTTCATAAAATGTATTATTAGAAGTGCATTCCAAAAAATACTCACAAATGAAAATTACAAATATCTGATTTAAAAATTAGCTTCCTGGGTGCAAGAATAGGCTCAGTCTAACAAAACAGATGAAATGAAAAATGAAAAAAGCCAAAAATGAGTTGTAAGGTATTAACTTAGAGGGTTAAAATTTGCATACTGTGTGGAAAACTCACATGTTGTTCTTGTAATCCTTGGTAGGAAGAAGTATGCTGTTTTCTCTAAAATGGTTGGTCAAACCAGAAGGACCTGCAGGGCAATGCTGTGATGGGTTCTAGCCTGTGGGAAAATCAGTCACATATTTGAGGATATATGTATATGTGTATGTGTATGTGTGTGTGTGTGTGTGTGTGTGTGTATGTGTGTGTTTGTAAGTGTATGTGTGTATATAGTCATATTTGCAGGAGCTACAACTTCAGGTGTTAGTGAGTTACTAGAAGAAGAACTGCAGGCTGGTTCTGTGAAAGAGCAGTGAGTGTTCTCAACCACTGGTCAGGAGCAGATTCATCATTTATACTTTTATTAGGATTGATGCCAAAAGGCTAGAAAGATAAGGCAAAGAGAAAACTAAGGTGGTAGCTGTAACTCTCAATGGAAGACTTGAGGGTGTCTTGGGCATCCATTTTGCAATGGAGACAAGAAACAATGAATACTGGAAAATAATCTAGGATAACAACAAAAACTATCAGCTGTACATTCAGAATTAAAAAGAGAAATTAATAAATCTGAATATTTATTGATTAAAAATAGTATCAACTGTCAGTTATGTTTCTGGTACATTACCATTATTTTTGACAGGAATCATACTCTTCTGAGAAGATATATAAAATAAATAAATAAATATAAATAAATTGAAAATGTGACAAAAGATATAAATAAATGCATATTCTGAAAAAGTTATGTCATATGGAAATAATTATGGGTTTGTAAAAATAATCTATGTTTTATGAAGATTTGATTTGTTTCACTAAAGGATTCTCTTGGTTAGATATCTAAAAACTATGTTGCAGCAAGCCATGTGGAACTATTTAAAAAGAACCACAAGACTTTGCACATTGAGTGACATATGCAAGCCCTTAGAATGCTAAATGAATTATAACAGGTAGTAAGGGGTTAGAAAGATGCCTCTATGTCCAAGTGTTTGCGACTTTTGTAAATGACCTGAGTTTAGTTCCCAGTCCCACATGGGGCAGCTCAAAACTGTCTGTTAACAGTGAACTGGACATCATCCTTCAATATTCAAGGTGACTTGGATGAATATGGAATACAAACATAATCCAGGATTCTAAACATACGCAAAAAATAAAAACATTTTCGGTACATGAATTTATAAATACTTGCGATATTGTCTAAAAGAAATAGTTCACTGAAATATGTCTAAGTGAAGAAGAAATCATAACTTCCATCCAATTGGTAAGATAACTATTTATAATTTGAAGTTATTTTAAATGGAAAATAATTGAAGTAAAGGGATAAGATGATTGGAAATTCCTTCCATGCTGGAAACAGAAAGAGGTCATTGAAAGTGTTTGAAGAGTATATAACTATTAAAGTTTTGTATCTATCCAATGGAAATAACATGAGTACTGACATAATAAGAAAGAATTTAGAAAATACTAATGGTCAAATTTCAGATAGCATAATAAACTCATTCAAAATGAGACCTCAAAGATATGAGCTAATTAAGTATATAGATTAGAAAGTCCCAGTATATAGTTTGTATTTCCAATTCAAGGGTCTCAATGTGTAACTGGTTACACATCTTTCGAATTGAGTCCTAGGAATATGCAAAAAAATGTGTTTAACTTAAAAACACTAATGCTTTCAGTTACTGATTTTCATAAAGCAACAATAAGTAAATCATATATCCAAGAATTAATGGCATCAGATGAGTCACAAATTGTATTGAAGAGGAATGGCTGAATAATCATATAAATTGTGGAAGGGAAATAAATTATGCACTTGGAATCTACTATTTACTTATTAATGTGGAAGTCATTAGTATCTTTGTCAAAATACATAAGATTGCATTGGTATGATGCACAAAAAACACAGGTATGCATTCTGGGTAGATTAGAAACAGGGGAAGGGGAGGCAAAAAGTAAAATGAGTTTCTTTCCTTTTATTTCCTTAACCAATGATACTAGAAATTGGACAACAGAAGTAGCAATACATAAATAGAGAAGACAAGGGAAAGCTTGCCTCAATCAGTTTTAAGCATGAGACTAAATTCAACATGAAAGAACAGAGATGGAAATGATCTAGAACAGTCTATGCCATTGAGGCATCATGAAAAATAAATGCTTAAATTGTCTTGATGCCATCAGGAATACTTTGGAATATTCACTGACCTGTCTTACTGGATCTCAGAGAATATGTGGAAAAATAAATTTATGTCCATTTCATGTATATTGGTAAGTGTGATACAGAGAAAGCATGGTGGGAGATCAGTTATTATTACATTTATTTTTCAGTAAAATAATGAAATATATTTATCTGGAAATATTAAAAAGAAGTGTGAAGGCAGTATTTTGTAAAAGAGTTAAAAGCAAACAAAATTATCTTTTAGAATATTATGCCAATCATATAAAAATAAATGTTCTAAGTTATAAAGCAGAATAAAATGGTCTTTTTATTTATTACCTTATTTTTTTATCTATTGAAGCATTAGGAATTAAACTAAGAACACTGGAAATGATAGGCAAATTCTTCCTCTTCGAGCTAATCTTCAATTAACGGAACAGAAGGAAATGAAGTTTAGGAATTTGGAAAGTCAGAGGATATGGAAAAAGTTGGGTCAGTGGAAAGAATAGGAACAAAATGTATTACATGCTAAAAAACATACATAAAAATGAACATGTTAAATTTAGAAATATGAACTTTGGTAGAATTTACTTATGCAGGTGGTTTAAATGTTTGAGACAGTGAGATCAACAGCAGGGCAGTCTGTGACTGGTGGTGCTGATAAATGGGTAACAGTGGTTCTTCATAGAGACATTAATGCAGCAAAGAGATGACCAGTCTAGCCTTAGAGATCCTTAACTAGACATACTGCCTTGATGGCTGAGGGCTGGCTAATACTGAGAAAGCTGCATGGCAAGTGACCAAATAAAGCATGTAAATGAACACATAAAACGCTTCCAAGAGGTAAGTTGTCATATATAATCACATATAATCCACATCACTGAGGTTTCTGCAAAATCAGTAATTGATTTTAACCACTGAATCGTATTTCCTGATCCATATCTTAACATATGTGACAAATATGCTTTAGTCAGTTTTTAACCCTTTTCTTAATTTTTATTTCTGCACCAGATGGGAACACAGTTGTCATTAGGTTCTGAATGTATTAGGTGAGTTTACCTAAAGGTATAATTCAAAAGAGATGTCATTCTGTGAGTTAAAGTTAATAGAGCATTTTAATGCACAACAGACAATTAAACTTTCCCCAAATGATTACAGAGCCAGTAAGATGGATGATCTGTTTTGGAATAACTGTGCTATTATTGCTTTCACATAATAGCATTTACAGAAAGACAACAGAAAAAAAAGAGGTTGATATCAATGATAATTTCCAATTCATTATTAATTTCAAAGGAATTAGGGAAAACATTAATATAATAATCTCTACACTGTAGCATTTGATATTAAAGACACTGGAATTTTCAGAAAGTTTTAAAGCTCTAAAAAGGCATATTTATTTGTAGGGAAGCAAAGGGAGGAGTTTTCAAATATTCTCCAGTTTATACTCACAGCATTGTTACTTAATCTTCTGAAACAATAAATAGTTAATATATTATTATACATGTCTTTTGTGAAAGCCTCTGTAAACTGTCTTTATTTCATTTTTTTCTGCAGTTTGTTATTTACATGCAACAGTTACTTAAATACAGAGGTATCATCTATAAATACAAATGATTATAAAATCTAATGAACTAATAGAATTTTAAGGATTTAAACTAAATCTAAATCACTAGGAACATTTTTTTGACAATCAGCAATACTTGTTGATATTATTTCCAAATTTAAGTTATCTAATTCAGCCATAAAGTCATTATTAAAATAAAGTCATCATTAGATTTGACATTTTCTTAAACTTCCTATGAAATGCTAAATGAAATTTCTATTCCAAGGAAATTCTTTATTGCATGGTCTTATAGTGCATGTCTGATTGATTCCCTTGTTTCTACTGGGTCTCCCTCTCTCAGATAAAGACAGCTCATTGTTCACAAAACACTTTGTCTGTTTACTAATACACACACTGAATAATTTTTATTCTTACATTCATGCCAATATCATTGTTCTTCTGTTTTGAATTGACATTTGTGATATTTTTTGTTGTGCTTTTTCAATATATGTGCTATTATATGAATGTTGAGATGACTAAATAAATTCATACTATTAATTATAGTGATTTAAGTTTGCCCCCAAACACACATAGAGACAGACACACAGAACTCACACCGGTAATTCCAGCATTCTATGAGGATAGAAGGGAAGTTGAGAGGCAGATACAGGAAAACCTCTAACAGTTCACATGCAAGCTAATCTGGAATAAAAGTGAATGAGTAACATTAAGACCTGGTTTCAAAAAAGGTAGAAAGCCAAATCCTCCATATACATGGCATGACTACTCAGTTTTGCCTTGAAGAAAATAAGCAACATGCATTTCTTCATATCAGTGGTACTTATTAGGACATGAATTAGCCCCTTCGCACATCTGAAAAAAGTATTTCAAATTATGTCCTCTGATATTTACTTTGAACTACTACTTATGAATTTTGCTTTTTCCCTGACGCCTGTGACTTTCTCGGGTTTCATATACCAATTATGCTTAAACTAATTATTCTTATTTATATTCTGATGTACAAAACAATTTATTCTAATCAAACACTGAAACCTGAGACGTGCTGATTCATTTTAAGCCATTGTTGATTTATGTTTATATGCATATCTAGACAAATGGATCTATATTGGTCTCTGTATATGGAATATATAATTTCTTAGGTCTTTTTATGCATTATTGATAAAGAAATTATTACTTTTATAGCAGTCAAATCACATCATGTCTGGAGCCTTCCATTAGAAAAAAAAACATAGTTGTTGACAGAGATTCAAATAGAGGAAATAGAAATAACGAAGCATAATATGACTATATTGCCATAATGCAGATTGTTCCCGAGCACATAATAATGCTTTATTTGTACCATGCTGTAATTGGCACTTCTGCATTCCTTCCTCTGAAAGCCCATTAGAAATAAAATTATGCCAAAACATGATGATATATTTCAGCATCATGGAATTGAACCTTTGCCTTTGGCTGTAGTCCCATGAGGTAAACATAGTTCTGTGAGCAAAATATTTAACCAAAACGAAAAAAAAAAAATAACCTAGAGAATGAAAGCTCATTTTACTACTGTGGTAGATCACATTTGCTTCTTCCCTTAGGATAAATTTTAAAAAACAAACAAACAAACAATCCAAAAACCAGTCTACCAGCTTTGGAACTTCCCTGCAGAAAGTGCTCAGTTACTGATAAGATCAAGTTAGCAGTTGGAGCAGGCCTGTGATACTAAGCAGCCTGCTATCTTATCTGCTCCAAATAATCATGTTGCAGGGGAAAGCAAGTAGTAAGCAATGATATCTGCTGCTGCTGCTGTTGCTGCTTGCACAGCAGAGACTGTCACTTCTGCATTCAGTAGGTTGATCTATTATTATTATTATTATTATTATTAATTATATTAATACTACTACTACTACCATTTTAGCACAAGAGATGATTTTGGTGTTAGATATTTCGAAAATTTTCACAACCAGATACATTTGTCAGAAACAAGTACTTGCATATTTGACCAAAGTGATTAAACACATGAAAATCAGACTTGATGTGAATTCATTGAAGTTCCTTTCAATAAACAAATGTTGATGTCAAATGTTCTAGAATTGTTGGTCTCCCTGAGAGAAACTTTGCCATTAGGATTTCTGTACTTTAACCTTCGAGAACATTGAGGAAATGGTTCACTTTATATATTTTAAGAGAAAGACAGAAAATAAAAATATTTAAATCAAAGTAGATTTGCACACAAAGTAGAAAAAACAAGTTTTATCAAGTTTTGAGATAAATACCTACATTTATTTTTCCAGACCTTATTAACATTAAAATGTCAAGTTGTGTCAACAAAAACCAACATTATAAACAAAGAATATTGTGGTGATGGGATCAACTTCACTGTGACAAACAAAACAAGATGAGCTGAGAAAGATTTCAAAAAGTAATAACTGCATTTTCTTCATATACATTATTATATTATTTAAGTCACTGGATCACATGGATAAACAAATGTATTTTAAAGCTTGTTCTTTGGGAATACTTTAAAATCAATTACTTTTGTGATTGAAAGATGAAAATAATATTGTGCTGATACATTTAAAGGGAACATTTAATTTGCATTAGATCAACTAATATATAGGAAAAGAAAATCGACATTTCAAAACAATACAATTAATTATGATAAAAGTGTAAAATTTTAAGTGTAGTTTTAGAAAATTCTATTACCGTGTGTATAAATTCTTCCTCAAGATTACCCCTCTTTTCTTTCTTAAATAGAAACAGGCGATTTGCATTAATTTTAATGGTTCAACTGCTTCATTTCTCTCTGCATGAAATTGCATGCTTCAGTACCTCATACCTGCTGATGTAATAATTCATATAATCTCAAGAGATGTCAAGAAGTGAATTAAAGGAAAGGTAAAAAAAAAAAGTGAACTAAAATTAATGACAGTCTCCTCCCATTTCCTGATTATCAGAAGAACAAGGTCACCTATTTAAAAGAAGAGGTCTTGGCTTCACTTTCAAGTGTCCCATGTGGCAATGGCTGTGTGGATATTGCATGTTGCTTTGGCACTGCTTGGCAGCAATTAATGGAACAAAATCAAGCCTGTCTATTAAAGGGTACAGAGCCCACTACAGACTTATTACATTGTGACAAGTTACTACAGTATATATTAAAACTCTTCATCCTGTAATCGAAAATATATTAGTTAGATACTACCAGAAATTTGACTACAAATATATATGAGACATATCCACTCATATTGTGTAGTCTGTCACTATGTTTTTATTTTGGTTTAGTGTTTTCTATGTATTGCTCCAAAAAATTTCTCTAACAATGCTCATAGATGTGTAGAGTGACTTTGTCATGTAGTCTGCAGTTTCACATTTTGAGTTTAACAAGATTAATCTTGAAATCAAGATGAATCATTAAAACAATTTTATCACCTATGTAGATGATGTCTCAGAAGTCACGAAACTGTATCTCATGACACTGTTCTCAGTGGCAAACTCATTGTAAGCTGCACAAAAGGAACAATCATCTCATTGCTGATAGTTTTAATTTTGTTAGATAGTATCAACCAAATATAGGTTGTACAGTATCTGATTCTGCAATACCAACTACATGGCTTCCTATGATACTTGTAAATAAAAGCAAGCAAATGCTATCTGTTTTAATGTGTCATATATAGAATGTAATAGTACTTTAAAGTAAGCATATGGTAAAATGTTTGATCACTAAAATAGTTTTATATTCTTAAAACTGTTCCTATGGTACATATATGGTACATATAGCCTAGCATGGATGTGGTAGGAACAGAGGATCAAAAGTTCTATTTCTTCCAGAGTTATTAAGTGACATAAGACTATATCTCAAAAACCAAACCTGAAAAAACAAACAAACAAACAAAAACAAGCAAAAAATATCAGACACAAAATATGATGAAAGAAAAAAATTAATTATTCACACTCTATAGAAAAACTTAAAGTAGATATTATGAGACCAACATCCTGGTCAGTCAGCAAAATGTACATGCCATGCTTAAATACTGCTGGAAGGATGTATGAAAGATTGCCTCATCACAGTGTATATAATACACACAGGAAGCACCAACATATACCAGCTAATTATCAATCTCTGGCTTTGAAGAATTAGTCTGTGAGAGTGAGACCAATATTCTATAGATGGAGAATCTAGAGATCTCCAGAGATGCAAAATGAAAAGAACATATATATATATATATATATATATATATATCACATTCTCTGTTTTCATTTTGTATCTTCATACATCTTGATTATTGATTCTAGAGTTTTAATTATATTGTTGGTTGGGTAGTTAGCTGATATTATGAAATTTCACACTGGAAAATCTATAAACAAATGCAATATTTGCTTATGTTTTGTTTTTTAAATGTCTTCTTGTCAGCTTTCTCAATAAATGGAATCAGTGTCTGGTTAAGAATGATACTTTTCACTTTTGATATGAACAAAATTTATCTGCCTAAATCACTGAGGTTCATATTTTAATATGTAAATGAGTTCAGTATGCATTTTGTGGGATAAAAATCTATCATGATATAGAATTGTCAGGGTAACAGAATGGATCTCCTTAGGCAATTAATAATTTATTTCACAGTTCAAATATAATTTCAGTTGGCATACTATGTTTAAGATTATTTTTATCTTGCTACTTAATCATGACTGGTCCTCCATCAAATTAACTGAAATCTATCATATGTCTTCAGCCCATTTCTATGTGTTCATTTTCATGACTAAAATTTGTTAATATATTGTTGTGCTGAACATGTCAGAACCGGTACCTAGTAATGAAGATTTGTTTCAATCCTATGTTGGTACATTGTTTGAAATTAGTAAATTACAGCTGATTTTCACTTCATTTTGTTGACTTTTTAATTTTTATTAATCAATACTACAAATTTATTAAAATCACTCTGCTTTCCTCTCAGGAACATAGCTATTTTTTATCATGTATTTGTAACAGTCATTCCTTTTCCAGTGACTTTAATTATATTTGTAGGTAAACTCTTCTATGATAGCACGTGCTCGACATTGTCTGTATAGCATGTCTCACTGTTTGCCCCTAGGTGAATGCACACATTTCCAGAATCTTTATGCTTCTCTCTGTATGCATGTACCACTAGAATTTTGGGGCATAATATATTACAAGAAAATTTCAAATAACTACAAATTTTATGTCTATGTCTAGTATATATATTTTATTTTATCATGTAAAAAGGTTTATATCCCTTTGCCATGGGCCAATGGCTGTCCATAATTGATTTAACTATACATTCTCACTGTTTCCCCCCACTTTGAGGAATTTCTATCATTATAGAACAGTGTGTTTGTTACAAATGCTTGTAATAGTCTAGAACTCAGCCATTTCCCCTTCTGTGTCTTCCTTCTAAAGACAAAGGCAGTTTGAATTACTGTAACTTACTAAAATCTTTGCTAATGAAAACTTGAAAAGCTCTGCCCACCTTGTTTCTGACTCTCATAAAAACCTTTAGACATTTCTTCTATAGATACTTTACAAAATACAATATTAATGATACACTATTAAATTACCTTGAAATGTGACTTCTTTAATCAGTGTCTAATGGACATGCTGAAATGAAACAGCCAAGTAAATATGACCAAAGTTAAATATACAACCTTTATTTTCACATTAATATTCCTTTTCTTTAGCCATCCCGCCTATGACATGGACAAACATCAGTCCACATTGAGATTTTGAGTTATAATTTTCACCTCTAAAACTGTACAGCAATGATTCATATTGGAGTATTTGTGGTTTGTTATGCATTTCTAGTTTATTATTATTATTAATTATTATTATTGGTTTTTATTTTACTTTTTTGACAGGGTCTCATGTAGTTTATGTTGACCTTGATATTGCAATGTAGATGGCACTGAATTTCTAGACTTTCTGTCTCCCAATACCTAGTTATAGGTTATATAGATTAATATTATCATTGGTTGATGGTCAACCTCATTTCCCTTAAAAAAAAAATTACAGGAGAACAGAGATAATCAGGAAAAATCCCTAAAAGAGGAAACACAAAAATCCCTTAAAGAATTACAGTAAAACACAACCAAAGAGGTGAAGGAATTGAACAAAACCATCCAGGATCTAAAAATGAAAATAGAATCAATAAAGAAATCACAAAGGGAGACAACACTGGAGATAGAAAACCTAAGAAAGAGATAAGGATTCATAGACTTAAGCATCACCAACAGAATACAAGAGATAGAATAGATATTCTCAGGTGCAGAAGATACCATAGAAAATATTGACACAATAGTAAAAGAAAATGCAAAATGCAAAAAGCTCCTCACCCAAAACATCCAGGAAATCCAGGACACAATGAGAAGACCAAACCTAAAGAAAATAGGTATAGAAGAGAGCAAAGATTCTCAACTTAAAGGACCAGTAAATATCTTCAACAAAATTGTAGAAGAAAACTTCCCTAACGTAAAGAAAGAGATGCCCATGAACATACAAAAAGCCTAAAGGACACCAAATGGAATGGACCAGAAAAAAATTCCTGCTGTCACAGAATAATAAAAACATCAAATGCAGAAGACAAAGAAAGAACATTTAAAGTAGTAAGAGGAAAAAGATCAAGTAACATAAAAAGGCAGACCTAACAGAATTACCCCAGACTTCTCAACAGAGAATGTGAAAGCTAGAAGATCCTGGGCAGATGTCATACAGACACTAAGAGAACACAAATGCCAGCCCAGGCTACTAAACCCACTAATTCACTAAATTACCATAGGTGAAGAAACCAAGATATTTCAAGACAAAACCAAATTTACACAATCTTTCCACAAAACCAGACCTATAAAGGATAATAGAATAAAAACTACACAAGGAGGAAAACCATATCCTAGAAAAAGCCAAGAAAATAATCTTTCAACAAACCTAAAAGAAGATAGCCACATAAACATAATTCTACCTATAACAACAAAAATAACAGGGAGCAACAATCACTATTCCTTAATATCTCTTAACATCAATGGACTCAATTCCCCAATAAAATGACATTGACCATTGCTTACCTATATCCATGATGGGACAAGCTGCCTTGCCTCAAGTTTTTGGACTTTGTGGGACAAAGAATCAAAAAGAGAAATTATAATGACTCTTGCATTATTCTTAAATGTGACCAGTTATTCAGAATCAATCATGGACTGGTCTAGAAATCAATCCAATATTGGAAATAACAGTCCTCATTTGGAAGTCTGGTTCTGGACATTTTCAGAGACATATATGGATATTAGCTGCAGTTCTCTATGATGTTATGTTAGCAACAGATAAAGTTAGGGTAGGATCTGGATTCAAACAGATGTTAGCACATGTGTTAAGGCTCTTCTAATTGTCAAGTTAAAAATACTTTTGTTTCTTCTACAGTATTTAATGTAAATTGCTTTGATTGTACACCTTCTAATTGTGTTTGAGTTTTGAAATCTGGCATTTCAGTTATGGAAGTCTATCAACCAGCTTTTGCTTTAGTGCCCTGAGTATCACAGAACCTTGGTGTTCTAAAAATAGCTTGCAAGTACTAGAAGAAATGAGTCCGATTTTAAGCAGAAGCAAGAGGATATTGGGCTTGATTATTGCTGGTCTAACAGCTTTAATTACATTAATTTAATTACTACTGCTTCTGCAATTGTTGTGAAACAAAAAGTTAAGACAGCTAATTTTGTTAATCATATACCAAAAAAAGTTACTATTGTATTGAATGTACAAGAGGATTTAGATAGGCATTTGGAAGAATGGATTGATACTCTTTATTCTATTCAAATTATAGGAAAAAGTTTCAGAATTTAAAGGTAAGGAGCCATCTCGAGTGTTAGGACAAATACCATTGGATTCATGTTAGTTCTAAAATTTACAGTGGTAGTCATTATAATCAGGAAGAAGTTTAGAGACTCTTGCAGTGTAATTGGCATAATTCTAACACCTCTCTGGATGTTTTAATGTTACATAGTGAGCTTATGAATTTCAAGAATAATGCTCTACTGAAAATTACCCATTGCCTGACGTCACTATTTCTATTTTGGTCAAGCTTCAAAAATAGCATATATAGCTTGATTACCCTTTTTGTCCCGGGAATAATTTTATTCCTACCCATCATGTTAAAGCTTGTCTTTAACAACACCAAATTGTTGGTAGCCAAAATACATGGCTTGAACATGAAAATGGACCCCCAGACAGAGTTATTAAATTAACCGACTGGCAAGCCAAGGACAGGTGAGATTCTGCACAGAGCCTTACCAACCTAAGACATAAGTACATTATTTTTGATAATGCATATTCCATGATGAGTAAGGAAGACATTCTTATCAAAACAACCTAAGACAGGCTCAGTCTTGTTAATGAAATAAAAAAGGGAAAGAGGTGGAGAGCCTTTGGGGCTTCTTGGCAAGAATCTGACATGGGCCATGGACAAGGAAGTTGGCTTCAGGCAGGAATCCGACATTAGGCTAAACAAGGTAGTTTCAGTTAGTAATCTAAATCTTAGGCTAGAGCAAGGAAGTAATTTCAGACAGAAATGTAAATTTTAGGCTAGATCAAGGAAGTAGGCTTCAGACATGAAAATGACTTTGGGCTAGGACAGGGAAGTAGGCACCGATAATTTGGTTATCTAGATAAGTCCATAGAAACAGTGATCACTGGAGTGTTCATGTATTTGGATTTAATACCTTGCTTGTTCTTTGACTACTTGTGTTTATTGTATTATTTGTTCCTTGACAATTTGCATCTATTGTAGTGCTAGACCCTCAACCTAGAACTGACCTTAATACATCCATGTAATTAAAATAGTATAAAAGCAAAAAGGAAGGGGGGGTGTGATAGAGGTTTCTAGGGAGGGGAAATGTGGAAAGGGGATGACATCAGAAATGTAAATAAATAAAATATCAAATAAAATATCCAATAAGAAAGTAAAGTAAAAAAAAAAAGACATAGACTAACAGACTGGATATATAAACTGGGCCCAGAATTTTGCTGCATACAGGAAACACACCTCAGTGTCAAAAAGTACAGGGCTGGATTACAATTTTCCAAACAAAAAGTGCCAAGAATTAAGCTGGATTTACCATTCTAATATCGAATAAAATTGACTTTCAACCAAAAGTTAAGCAAAAAAGATAAGGAAGAACACTTCATAGTCGTCAAAGGAAAAATCTACCATGAAGAACTCTCAATATTGAATATCTATGCTCCAAATGCAAGGATACCCACATTCATAAAAGAAACTTTACTAAAGCTCAAAGCACACATGCACCTCACATAAAAAGAGTGAGAGTCTTCAACACTCTACTCCCATCAATGAACAAATCATGGCAACAGAAACTAAACAGAGACACAGTAAAACTAACAGAAGTAATGAACCAAATGAATTTAACTAATGTCTAAAGAACATTGCCTCCTAAAGCAAAAGAATACACCTTTTTCTCAGCATCTAATGGTACCTTCTCAAAAATTGACCATATAATTGGTTACAAAACAAGCCTCAACAGATATAAGAAGATAGAAATAATACTATGCATCCTATCAGATCACCATGGACTAAGGGTGGTCTTCAATAACAATATAAACAACAGAAAGCCCACATGCACATGTAAGCTGAACAATGTCCTACTCAATGATAACTTGGTTAAGGTAGAAATTAAGAAAGAAAATAAAGACTTTTTAGAATGTCATAAAAATGAAGGAAAAACATACCCAAACTTACTTTACACAATGTAAGCAGCACTAAAAGAAAAACTCATAACTCTGAGTACATGGAAATAGAAACTTGAGTAACTTAACAGCACATCTGAAAGCCCTAGAACAAAAATACACCCAAAGGGAGTAGACTGCAGGAAATAATAAAATTCAGGGCTGAAATAAACCATGTAGAAACAAAAAGAACTATACAAAGAATCACAAAACGAAAAGCTGGTTCTTTGAGAAAATAAAAACATAGATAAACCCTTAGCCAGACTAATCAGAATGCAAAGAAACAGTATTCAAATTAAAAAAATTAGAAAGGAAAAGGGTGATATAACAACAGAATCAGGGCAAATTAAAAAAATCATAAGATCTTACTACAAATGCCTATACTCAACAAAATTTGAAAATCTGGATGAAATGGACAATTTTTTAGACATACACTAAACACCAAAATTAAATCAGGATCAGATAAACCATCTAAATAGTCCCATGCCCTTAAAAATATAGAAGCATTCATTAAACATGTTCCGACCCAAAAAAGCCCAGGACCAGATGGTTAGTGTAGAATTCTGTCAGACCTTCAAAGAAGACCTAATACCAATTCTCTTTAAAGAATTCCACAGAATAGAAACAGAAGGAACACTACCCAATTCGTTCTATGAAGTCACAGGTATGATGATACCAAAACCATACAAAGACTCAACAAAGAGAACTTCAGAACAATCTCCTTTATGAACAAAATGCAAAAATACTCAATAAAATTCTCACAAACCAATTCCAGGAACACATCAAAACAATCATTTACCAAGGTCAAGTGGGCTTCATCCCAGAGATGCAGGGATGGTTCAATATATGGAAATCCATCAACATAATCTACTACATAAACAAACTCAAAGAAAAAACCACATGGTCATTTTATTAGATGCTGAAAAATCATTTGCCAAAATTCAACATCCCTTTATGTGAAAAGTCTTGGAAAATCAGGAATTCAAGGCTCTAAACATAATAAAAGCAATATACATCAAACTTGTAGCCAACATGAAACTAAATGAAATAAACTTGAAGAAATCCCACTATAATCAGGAACTAGAAAAGGCTACAACTGTCTCACTAACTATTGGATATAATACTTGAACTTCTAGTTAGAGCAATTAGACAACAAAAGGATTAAAGGGATTCAAATTAGAAAGGAAGAAGTCAATATATCACTCTATATTATAGTATACTGAAGTGATCCCAAAAATTACACGGAAGAACTTCCAATCCTGATAAACAGCTTCAATAAATTGGCTGGATAAAAAATTAAACAAATCAGTGGCTTTCCTATACTCAAAGGATAAACATGTGAGAAAGAAATTAGAGAAACAATACACTTCAACATAGTCACAAACAATATAAAATACCTTTGTGTGACTCTATCCAAACAAGTGAAATATATGTACAACAAGAACTTCAAGTCTCTGAAGAAAGAAACCAAAGATCTCAGAAGATGGAAAGATCTCCAACGCTAATGGAATGGCAGAATATAGTAAAAGTGACCATCTTGCTGAAAGCAATCTACAGATTCAATGCAATCCCCATCAAAATTCCAAATCAACTCTTCATAGAATTAGAAAGAGCAATTGTCAGATTGATTTGGAATAACAACCCAGGATAGCAAAAACTATTCTCAACAATAAAAGAATTTCTGAGTCCAGGAATCACCATCCCTGACATCAAGCTGTACTTCAGAGCAATAGTGATAACAACTGCATGGCATTAGTTCAGTGACAGGCAGTTAGATCAATGGAATAGAATTGAAGAGCCAGAAATGAACCCACACACTGATGGTCACTTGATCTTTGACAAAGGAACTAAAACCATCAAATGGGGAGGGGGAAACAGTATTTTCAACAAATCGTGCTGGTTCAACCGGGTTCAACTGTGGGTCAACATGTAGAAAAACACAAATTGAACCTTTCTTATCTCCCTGTACAAAGCTCAAGTCCAAGTGGATCAATGACCTCCACATAAAACCAGATACACTGAATCTAATAAAAGACAAAGTGGTGAAAAGCCTCAAAAATATGGGCACAGTGTCCTGAACAGAACACTAGTGACTTATGCTCTAAGGTGAAGAATCAGCAAATGGGACCTCATAAAGTTGCAAAGCTTCTGTAAGCCAAAGGACACTGTCAATAGGACAAAATGGCAAACAACAGTTTGGGAAAAGATCTTCACCAATGCTACATCTGATAGAGGGTTAATATTCAATATATACAAAGAACTCAAGGAGTTAGACTCCAGAGGACCAAATAACCCTATTAAAACATGGGGAACAGAGCTAAACAGAATTCTCAACTGAGGAAAATTAAATGGCCAAGAAGCACCTAAAGTAATGTCAACATCCTTAGTCATCAGGGAAATGCAAGTCAAAACAACCCTGAGATTCCATATCACACCAATCAGAATGGCTAAGATCAAAAACTCAGATGACAACTGATGTTGGCAAAGATTTGGAGAAATAAGAACAATCCTTCATTTTTTGTGGGATTACAAACTTGTACAACCATTCAAGAAATCAGTCTGGTGGTTCACTTGAAAATTGGAGTGGTACTACCTGATGACCGAGCTATACCACTCCTAGGTATATACCCAGAACATCCTCTAACATGTAATAAGGACACATGTTCCATTATGTTCATAGCAGTCTTTTTTTTATAATAGCCAGAAGTTAGGAACAACCCAAATGTTCTTCAACAGAGGAATGTATAGAGAAAATGTGGTACATTTACACAGCTATTGAAAACAAGGACTTTATGAAATTCACAGGCAAATGAGTGGAACTTGAAAATATCATCTTGAGTGAGGTAACCCAGTCACAAAACATCACACATGGTACACACTCACTGATAATTGGATATTAGCCCAAAGGCTCAAAATACTGAAGATACAATTCACAGCTCAAGAAGAAGGAAGGCCAAAGTGTGGATGCTTCTGTGCTTCTTAAAAGGAGGATCAAAATACTCACAGGAAGAAATATGGAGATAAAGTGTGGAGCAGAGACAGAAAGAAAGGCCATCCAGAGACTGCCTCACCTGGGGATCTATCCTATATAGTCACCAATCTGGACACTATTGTGGATGCCTGGAATTGCTTGCTGAGGGGAGCCTGATATAGCTGTCTCCAGAGAGGCTCTGCCAGAGCCTGACATATACAGAGGTGGATGCTTTCAGCCAACCATTGGACTGAGCTTGGGGTCCCTGATGCAAGAGTTGGAGAAGGGACTGAAGCAGCTGAGGGGGTTTGTAGCCCCATGGGGGGAGCGATAGTATCAACTGGACAGGGCCCTTGGAGCTCCCAAGGATTGGACCACCAACCAAAGATATCAAACAGTATAATCTGTAATATTTTTTCTAGATATTACAAATATTATATTCAACAGGCCAATATATTTTAAAAATAGATGAAACACTCAGAAAAATTCTAAAGTCCTAAAATCTGGGTGAAATAAGCCTATAGAATGATGTCTTTCCCTAAGATGTGAATACTTGACCTTTAGGAGTCTAAATGTGCACATAGTATTCATATTGGAGCATCTCAAAGATCCATTTCAACTAAAGATAATTGTAACCAGATTTACATGAAGAATCTTAATGTATTTAACACAAATACTGTTAAAGTGTATTTATATGATAAAAAAAACCTTACAAATTAACCCTGAATCATGAATGAAAGATATAGCAATGTTGCACAGGGAATGTGTAAGTTAAGTTCTGGCAAAATTACGGAAAATTGTCTGTTGGTTAAATATGATTGGTTTGAACACCATCTAGAGGGTACCTCTTCAATCAGGAAATTAAGACTTAGAGTTTTTATGAGTCATGTTTGCTACTTAAAATTATACAAAGTGGAAAAGTAAAAATTAAGAAAACTCTGAAATCAACAACCATGATATAACTTTAAAATTATTTCTTTATATATTCCTATTTTAAGGTGTTATGCCTATTAAGATATTTTGTTTTAAAATGCTCATCTTGTATAATAAATGGAGTGGGAATGGAAAAAGCAAATGCTTACAAAATTGAGCGAAGTTAGATCAACTTAAATTACTTACTTCATATGGGCTCAGTTGCTTTTGACATGCTAACATTGAAACAGTGGAATACTATAATCCCTAAACAGTTGAAAGGTGATTTTGCATTATATTTTCCTAAAACCTTGTTTTCAAAAACATAGTAACAGCAATGAACAAGTGGTAAAATGGAGAGAACAACTGACTATAGAACTCTTATACTTAGTTCATATGCCTATAACATAAACCTAAAGTCTATAGCTTAGATAAGTGAGCATCTTAAGCCAAGGAGGAGAATGATTTATTGTGAAATAAATCTAGGTCTATGTTGTGATATCAAATGTTCTGTGTATTACATGAAGTTTCACATATGGAATATTAATATGGTCACCTCAACAAAATCTTCACAATGACAGCATCAGTTGACATCTCACCATAGACGAGAGAAGCTTCACTGAGCCCTATTCCAAAATGATAAGCCACATGTAATTAATGGTTTCCAAGACCAGAGTCAGTCTTCTACAGGAACAAACATCCAAGAGATTATGCAATTGTAAAAGTAAGCTTTCAACACATACACATATGAACAACATTTAGTGGATTTGGTAGCTTGTATTGTTGCATTAAATGTGTAACAATAATAATTAAGACTCTATCATGAACATGAAAGAGAGTTGGGGGATATAGTAGGACTTAGATATTCAAGATAGTGTGGGTAGAAATGATGTATAAACAATATTTGTGAAAGAAATTCTTAAATAAATGTTACAAAGCATAGAGTGGAGTAAATATGAAATGTCAGGTTTAAAAAGATGACCCTCATTAAACTATGAAACACTGAAATGTTCATCATTTTCAGGACTATTGGAAAACTATAGGAAATAAAGAATAGTTTTCAAAATCTCTTTCCATTATCATAAAATCATACCTGTCAGTTTTCCAAGCAGTACCAACATGTGCATTCCCCTCTGTTAAGGTAAAGAAAATAATGAAGAAAAGATGTGTTTTTCCTCTCTTCACACCCATTAGATATGGCTGCTTTTGCTCATAAATGAAATATTTTTACAATGACAAGGTGAATATATTTTCAAAGTCTGTCTCAATGAGTCTCAATAAAGAAGTGAAAGTGTTTTTGTAAATTAAGAATCTGAATTGTGTTAAATTAATTTTTCAGAGCTAAGAAGGGTTCAAGGATGTCTACATGCTCTTAAAATGCTTTACCAATTGAATTCAACAGATTCAAACTTTGGTTAGTATTTAAAAGTTGTTATTGGGCTGGTGAGATGGCTCAGTGGTTAAGAGCACTGACTGCTCTTCCAGAGGTCATGAGTTCAAATCCCAGCAACCACATGTTGGCTCACAACCATCTGTAATGATATCTGTTGCCCTCTTGTGGGATGTCTGAAGACAGCTACAGTGTACTTACATATAATAAATAAGTAAAAAATTTTAAAAAAAAGTTGTTTCAGAGTATGTTATCTACTTCAGATTGTATGAAATTACTTCTAATGCCTATGACTGGTATCAATTAAAATCCATATATAATAACTGTATACAGCTTGTATAAAAGCATGGAACTTAGCATCCAAAGCAGAGGAAGTTTTATTTAAATAAACAAAACCAAAAACCAAAAACCTGTTGCATGTGAGGACTCCACTTCCAATGTATACCATACAAAACCATGTTTGTTTTCTTCTTAAAATACTATGCATAAATAATTGGTTGTTTTAACTTTAAGTTTAATCCCGTTTGAAATGATTGTGTTGATACATGCTACTATATCATTGTCTTTATTTCCCAACTTCACTCTTCCAGCTATCTCTGCTTCCTTCATTCCTCTCTGTCTCTTGTTTTCTTCCTACACTTCTGTCTTTTCTTTCTTCTTCAGTTTAGATTTCCTTCCCTGAAATATTGCTTAGATTTATATTCTTCCTATAAGGCTCATTTGTAAAAAGAAGTACACTCATGCACACACATACACACACACAGACACAGACACACACATACACACCACAAGTGTGCATGCACACACCCATGGCCACATGCCTTCCCCAGAAGCACAGCTTTATAACATGCAGACTTTTCTTTTCATGGCCAAGAAAATGTTCAATGATTCCCTCTAAAGCAGCATGTTTAGATTTCATTATGCTCTCTTTTCGTTTTTATTTATTATTCCTTTTTAATCTTTTAGGCAATAAAGAGTACAAGAGTATTTTTTTCTCAAAGCATCTGCATTTAATTGCAGGATATGCATGTCCCATATGAATAAAAGACTATTAATTTATAAGGTGCTCTCTGATAGGGGGGTCAGAGAACGAGAAAGAGAATGACATGTGGGGAAAGAAGTAGTTATGGAAGGAGAGAAAGAAACAGAGAGAGGGAGAGAGAAAGAGAGAGAGGAAGATGGCGAGAGGGAGGGAGGGAGGGAGGGAGGG